>NC_084552.2:12602500-12605000 GCF_033978685.3 Nerophis lumbriciformis | reverse complement strand
AATAAAAAATAAGATAAATAAATTAAAAACATTTTCTTGAATAAAAAATAAAGTAAAACGATATAAAACAGTTATATAGAAACTAGTAATTAATGAAAACGAGTAAAATCAACTGTTAAAAAGGGAGGTCCGATAATGGCTTTTTGCCAAGATCCGATATTCCGATATTGTCCAACTCTTTAATTACCGATACCGATATCAACCGATACCGATATCAACCGATATATACAGTTGTGGAATTAACACATTATTATGCCTAATTTGGACAACCAGGTATTTCTTGTGTTTTGGGGTTTTAGTTCCTGTCCAGTGTTATTTCTAACTTCGTCTTCCTGTGTTTTGAATCACTTCCTGTCCTGGTGCTCTTGTTTTGTCAGTATTTCCTGTTTGGTTTTTGTGTTTTGAAGCACCTTTATGTTCTGCGACATGTCCTGTCAGCACACATGATTGCCATTCATTAGTTCTATTTAGTTCCACCCGGGTGCCGGATCTTTGTACTTTTTTGTTTGTTCCCTGCTTCCTGTGACGATTAAATTAATTTTACTGGCATCTTCGGAGTCACGCTGCAAGCGTGCATACGCTGCAAGCCACGCCCACCCGATCATGACAGCGTATATAAGACCTCGATGCAGTTTGTTTTTAGAGCACTTTATAGGCGGACTAGAACGACTACGATTAGCTGCATTGTTAGCCGACTCTTGCTACAGTTTATTTGCGATTTAGAATGCATAAAAACATCCATAAAGATTGTGACTGATGGAAAACATTCCAAACAAAGTGCAGTTCTAAATCCCGGTTTTTGTATGCACGTGCACATTTAGCGTCGGCAATTGTATGCCACCTAAATGGCAACTGGACTAGAAAATGTGCCAACTTTGCAGCATTTGGATTCATTAAAAAAATATACAAAAAATACCCAAAATACGTAGAAATATATACAAATATTTCCTTTTTTTTTTTTTATTGTCTTTATTTTTCTATTTAGGTTCACTGTTCAGGTCCATTAGGATTAAGCGTACACACACCAAGTAGAGTGGCACAATTATGTACCCACATTTTAATCATGTTCTAATTTCCATTGTAGTTTTTTTATTTACCATTTGTATACCTATTGATGCATTTTACTCCTATTAATTGTGTATTTTGTTCCATATTGTTATACAGTTATGTATGTATGTATGTATGTATGTGTGTGTGTGTGTGTGTGTGTGTGTGTAGATGTGTGTGTATATATATATATATATATATGCATATGTATGTATATATACAAATGTATATATATATATACACACATATGTATGTATATATACAAATTATATATATATATATATATATATGTATATATATATGCATATGTATGTATATATACAAATGTATATATATATCCACGCATATGTATGTATATATACAAATTATATATATATATATTTGTGTGTATATATATATATATATATATATATATATATATATATATATATATATATGTATATATATGTATATATATATATATATATATATATATATATATATATATATATATATATATGTATATATATATATATATATATATATATGTATATATATACATACGTGCGTGTGTGTGTAATGTATGTATGTATGTATGTATGTATGTATGTATGTATGTATGTATGTATATATCAGTGACGTGCAGTCACTAGAGGTAGGTCAGGCGGGGCCTCACCTGCCATCATGGAAAGAAAAAAAATGTAAAAAGAAAAATATATATATTAAATTGTTAAATGTATCCAGTGATTATACTATAAAGTTATTTTCCATTTAACTTCACCAGTTTTAGATTATTTGTATTCAAAATCGCTGAATTTTCACATTTGCCATTCAAATACTGAGAAGAGACGGTGCGGTGAACAGCAGCCAGTCGAGGCACGTCACTCAGTGCCTCAACATGGACGGACTCGGCTAACTGCTGGTCTGCTGTGCAGTGAGACTGTATTGCTATATGAATTATATTATACATTTCCATAGTTTAGTTAGCTGAGGTATATAATGTACAGTGTATTTTGTCAACAACTGTATGTGTGTAACGTATTTCTTGTGCTGAGCAATCATAAAACGGCTGCAAAAGACGCACTGGCTGAGGCTCGCCTCCTGCACCCCCGCCGTAGAATGCACGGCAACCCCTGACGGGAGTGTTATATCAACTAAAGCCCACACTTAAACTTTCCACGTGCAAGATTGAATCTATTTAAAAAAGTTATTTCATAAGAAGCCAAAAAGTGCAAAAACAATAATGTTGGTGTTGGAGGAGTTGTGAATGACTGCAGGGCCACAACATTAGGTACACCTGCAGACTGCAGGTGTACCTAATTCACAACTCCTCCAACACGAACATTATTGTTTTTGCACTTTTTGGCTTCTTATTAAATAACTTTTGTACCTATTTTTATGGGCTTTCCTATTTGTGATGTTAAGTTCCTGTTATGCGCTGTTATACAGTATATGCCTTGAGCTCTTATTTTGA
>NC_084552.2:12565000-12597500 GCF_033978685.3 Nerophis lumbriciformis | reverse complement strand
CTCTGTTTTGTAAGAAGCTGGTTTTTTTTTCACCAACTAGTTGGTTTGCATGCATTATTCGTTTGATCTCTAATATACAACAAGTCCTATTTTTTTTGTCTTAGGAAAAAATTTAGATATTACAGATCGCTGGTGTGAGTGACATGAAGAAAAGCTCTGTTTTGGGAGAAGCTGTTTTTCCCCAACCAGTTGGTTTGCATGCATTAATCGTTTAAGCTCGATTATACAACAAGTCCTCTTTTTTATTTTAGGGAAAAATGGACACATAACAAATCACTGGGGTGTGTGTGAGTGACAGGAAGAAAAGCTCTGTTTTGTGGGAAACTGGGTTTTTTTTTACCAACCAGTTGGTTTGCATGCATTATTTGTTTGATGTCAATTATATAACAAGTCCTCTTTTTTTTATTTTAGGAAAAAATTTAGATATTATTACAGATCGCTGGTGTGAGTGACATGAAGAAAAGCTCTGTTTTGGGAGAAGCTGTTTTTCCCCAACCAGTTGGTTTGCATGCATTAATCGTTCAATCTTGATTATACAACAAGTCCTCTTTTTTTATTTTAGGGAAAAATTGCGATATTATTACAGATTGCTGGTGTGTGTGTGAGTGACAGGAAGAAAAGCTCTGTTTTGTAGGAAGCTGTGTTTTTTTTTACCAACCAGTTTGTTTACATGCATAAATCGTTTGATCTCCATTATACAACAAGTCCTCTTTTTTTATCGTATGTAAAAAATGGAGATAATATTACGGATCGCTGGTGTGTGTGTGAGTGACAGGAAGAAAAGATCTGTTTCGGGATAAGCTGTTTTCTCCCAACCAGTTGGTTTGCATGCATTAATCATTTGAAATTGGTTTTCAAATAAGCCTTTTTTTTAGTATCTTGGACAAAAATGGGGATATTATTACAGATCGCTTGTGTGTGTGTGTGTGTGTGTGTGTGTGAGTGACAGGAAGAAACGCTCTGTTTTGTAGGAAGCTGTTTTTTTTTTCACCAACCAGTTGGTTTGCATGCATTATTCATTGATCTCAATTATACAACAAGTCCTCTTTTTTTTATCTTGGGAACATTTTTTAGATAGTATTACAGATCGTTGGTGTGAGTGACAGGAAGAAAAGCTATGTTTTGGGAGAAGCTGTTTTTCCCCAACCAGTTGGTTTGCATGCATTAATCGTTTGATCTCAATTATACAACAATTCCTCTTTTTTTATTTTAGGGAAAAATGGACATATAACAGATCGCTCGGGTGTGTGTGAGTGACAGGAAGAAAAGCTATGTTTTGGGAGAAGCTGTTTTTCCCCAACCAGTTGGTTTGCATGCATTAATCGTTTGATCTCAGTTATACAACAAGTCCTCTTTATTTATTTTAGGGAAAACAATTTAGATTATATCACAGAATGCTGGTGTGTGTGTGAGTGACAGGAAGAAAAGCTCTCTTTTGAGAAAAGTTGTTCATTCGCCAACCAGTTGGTTTTCATGCATTAATTGTTTGATCTCGATTATACAGCAAGTCCTTTTTTTTTTTTCTCAGGGAAAAATGGAGATATTATTACAGATCGCTGGTGTGTTTGTGTGAGTGACAGGAAGAAAAGCTCTGTTTTGAGAAAAGCTGTTTTTCCCCCAACCAGTTGGTTTGCATGCATTAATCGTTTGACATCGGTTATAAAACCAGCCCTTTTTTTTATCTTAGGGAAAAAAAATTATATCACAGAACGCCGGTGTGTGTGTGTGAGTGACAGGAAGAAACGCTCTGTTTTGTAGGAAGCTGTTGTTTTTTTCACCAACCAGTTGGTTTGCATGCATTATTCATTGATCTCAATTATACAACAAGTCCTCTTTTTTTTATCTTGGGAACATTTTTTAGATAGTATTACAGATCGTTGGTGTGAGTGACAGGAAGAAAAGCTATGTTTTGGGAGAAGCTGTTTTTCCCCAACCAGTTGGTTTGCATGCATTAATCGTTTGATCTCAATTATACAACAATTCCTCTTTTTTTATTTTAGGGAAAAATGGACATATAACAGATCGCTCGGGTGTGTGTGAGTGACAGGAAGAAAAGCTATGTTTTGGGAGAAGCTGTTTTTCCCCAACCAGTTGGTTTGCATGCATTAATCGTTTGATCTCAGTTATACAACAAGTCCTCTTTATTTATCTTAGGGAAAACAATTTAGATTATATCACAGAATGCTGGTGTGTGTGTGAGTGACAGGAAGAAAAGCTCTCTTTTGAGAAAAGTTGTTCATTCGCCAACCAGTTGGTTTTCATGCATTAATTGTTTGATCTCGATTATACAGCAAGTCCTTTTTTTTTTTTCTCAGGGAAAAATGGAGATATTATTACAGATCGCTGGTGTGTTTGTGTGAGTGACAGGAAGAAAAGCTCTGTTTTGAGAAAAGCTGTTTTTCCCCCAACCAGTTGGTTTGCATGCATTAATCGTTTGACATCGGTTATAAAACCAGCCCTTTTTTTTATCTTAGGGAAAAAAAATTATATCACAGAACGCCGGTGTGTGTGTGTGAGTGACAGGAAGAAAAACTCTCTTTTGATAAAAGCAGTTTGTTCGCCAACCAGTTGATTTGCATGCATTAATCGTTTGACTTCGATTATAAAACAAGCCCTAGTTTTGTATCTTAGGGGAAAAAAATAGATTTTATTACAGATCGCTGGTGTGTGTGTGTGTGTGTGTGAGTGACAGAAAGAAAAGCTCTCTTTTGAGAAAAGCATTTTTTTCGCCAACCAGTTGCTTTTCATGTACTCATCGCTTGACATTGGTTATAAAACAAGCCATATTTTGTTATCTTAAGGGGAAAAAAATAGATTGTATCACAGATCACTGGTGTGTGTAGCTGGTGTGTGTGTGAGTGACAGGAAGAAAAGCTCTCTTTGAGAAAAGCTGTTTTTTCGCCAACCAGTTGGTTTGCATGCATTAATCGTTTGACCTGGATTATAAAACAAGCCCTATTTTTTTATTTTATGGAAAAATGTAGATTAGATTACACACCACTGGTGTGAGTGACAGGAAGCAAAGCTCTCTTTTGAGAAAAGTTGTTTTTTCCCCAACCAGTTTGTTTACATGCATTAATCGTTTGATCCAGACTATAAAACAAGTCCTCTTTTTTATCTTAGGGAAAAATGTTGATATCATTACAGATAGCTGGTGTGAGTGACAGGAAGAAAAGCTGTCTTTTAAGAAAAGCAGTTTTTTCGCCAACCAGTTGGTTTGCATGCATTAATCATTTGACATCAGTTATAAAACAAGCCCTATTTTTTCTATCTTAGGAAGAATATTTAGATTATATCACAGAACGCCGGTGTGTGTGTGTGTGAGTGACAGGAAGAAAAGCTCTGTTTTGGAAGAAGCTGGTTTTTTTTACCAACGAGTTGGTTTACATGCATTAATTGTTTGATCTCGATTATACAAGTCCTTTTTCTTTATTTTAAGGAAACATTTTTTAGATCATATCACAGAACACCGGTGTGTGTGTGTGAGTGACAGGAATAAAAGCTCTGGTTTGGAAAACTTTTTTTTTTTTTACCAACCAGTTGGTTTACATAAATTAGTTGTTGGATCTCGATTATACAACAAGTCCTCTTTTTTTTTAATCTCAGGGGAAAATGTTGATATTATTACAGATCGCTGGTGTGTTTGTGTGAGTGACAGGAAGAAAAGCTCTGTTTTGGGAAAAACCAAATGGTTTTCATGTACTAATTGCTTGACCTCGACTATAAAACAAGCCCTATTTTTGTATTTTAAGGGGAAAAAAATACATTATATTACAGATCGCTGGTGTATGTGTGTGTGAGTGACAGGAAGTAAAGCTCTCTTTTGAGAAAAGCAGTTTTTTCGCCAACCATTTGGTTTACATGTGTTAACCGCTTGACCTTGATTATAAAACAAGCCCTATTTTTGCATCTCAGGGGGAAAAAAAATTAGATTATAATACAGGTCGCTGGTGTGTGTGTGTGTGAGTGACAGGAAGAAAAGCTCTCTTTTGATAAAAGCTGTTTTTTCGCCAACCAGTGGGTTTTCATGTGTTAATCGCTTGACCTCGAATATAAAACAAGCCCTATTTGTGTATTTTAGGGAAAGAAATGAGATTATATTACAGATCGCTGGTGTGAGTTACAGGAAGAAAAGTTCAGTTTTGGGAGAAGCTGTTTTTTTCCCCAACCAGTTGGTTTGCATGCATTAATTGTTTGACCTCGGTTATAAAAAAAACAACTATTTCTTTATTTTAAGCAAAAACATTTTAGATTATATCACAGAACGCCGGTGTGTGTGTGAGTGACAGGAATAAAAGCTCTTGTTTGGAAGAAACTTTTTTTTTTTTTTTACCAACCAGTTGGTTTACATAAATTAGTTGTTGGATCTCGATTATACAACAAGTCCTCTTTTTTTTTTATCTCAGGGAAAAATGGAGATATTATTACAGATTGCTAGTGTGTTTGTGTGAGTGACAGGAAGAAAAGCTCTGTTTTGGGAAAAACCAAATGGTTTTCATGTACTAATTGCTTGACCTCGATTATAAAACAAGCCCTATTTTTGTATTTTAAGGAAAAAAATGACATTATATTACAGATCGCTGGTGTATGTGTGTGTGAGTGACAGGAAGAAAAGCTCTCTTTTGAGAAAAGCAGTTTTTTTCGCCAACCATTTGGTTTCCATGTGTTAACCGCTTGACCTTGATTATAAAACAAACCCTATTTTTGCATCTCAGGGGGAAAAAAAATTAGATTATAATACAGGTCGCTGGTGTGTGTGTGTGTGAGTGACAGGAAGAAAAGCTCTCTTTTGAGAAAAGCTGTTTTTTTCGCCAACCAGTTGGTTTTCATGTATTCATCGCTTGACTTCGATTATAAAACAAGCCCTATTTTTGTATTTTAGGGAAAAAAATGAGATTATATTACAGATCGCTGGTGTGAGTTACAGGAAGAAAAGTTATGTTTTGGGAAAAGCTGTTTTTTCCCCAACCAGTTGGTTTTCATGCATTAATCGTTTGACCTCGGTAATAAAAAAAACAAACAATTTCTTTATTTTAAGCAAAAACATTTTAGATTATATCACAGAACGCCGGTGTGTGTGTGAGTGACAGGAATAAAAGCTCTGGTTTGGAAGAAACTGTTGGGGTTTTTTTACCAACCAGTTGGTTTACATAAATTAGTTGTTGGATCTCGATTATACAACAAGTCCTCTTTTTTTTATCTCAGGGAAAAATGGAGATATGATTACAGATCGCTGGTGTGTTTGTGTGAGGTACAGGAAGAAAAGCTCTGTTTTGGGAAAAACCAAATGGTTTTCATGTACTAATTGCTTGACCTCGATTATAAAACAAGCCCTATTTTTGTATTTTAAGGAAAACAATTACATTATATTACAGATCGCTGGTGTATGTGTGTGTGTGAGTGACAGGAAGAAAAGCTCTCTTTTGAGAAAAGCAGTTTTTTCGCCAACCAGTTGGTTGTCATGTATTAACCGCTTGACCTTGATTATAAAACAAGCCCTATTTTTGCATCTCAGGGGGAAAAAAAATGAGATTATAATACAGGTCGCTGGTGTGTGTGTGTGTGAGTGACAGGAAGAAAAGCTCTCTTTTGAGAAAAGCTGTTTTTTTCACCAACCAGTTGGTTTTCATGTATTAATCGCTTGACCTCGATTATAAAACAAGCCCTATTTTTGTATTTTAGGGAAAAAAATGAGATTATTTTACAGATCGCTGGTGTGAGTGACAGGAAGAAAAGTTCTGTTTTTTTTTCCACCAACCAGTTGGTTTGTATGCATTAATCGTTTGACTTCGGTTATAAAACAAGCCCTATTTTTTTTTTTTATCTTAGGGAAAAAAAATGTAGATTATGTCACAGAACGTGTGTGTGTGAAAGTGTGTGTGAGTGACAGGAAGAAAAGGTCTGTTTCGGGAGAAGCATTTCTTTTTTGCCAGACCCCGATCATTAGGCAACCCCTCGTCTTTGGACTTGTCACCTTTTGGACATAAATGTGGTCTTGAATGCGGGTCAGTGCAGGACGTAGTCTACGGGCGACCTGTGACCGGGTGTGCCTGCAAACAAGCTCCGCGAGGTCTCTTTAGTCCCGTTTTTTTGTCCCGCCTTGAAGTGCTGAGGCCGACTGTGCGGCGAGAGTGAGCGAGCGGAAAGGGAGCGAAGGGGAGGGAGTGGTGTGGCTTGTGGGAGGAGGAGGAGGAGGAGGAGGTAGGGAGCGGGAGGAAGGACTCGCCTTCTCACTTTCTGGATGTCCTGCAGGCTGACGGCAACAGAATGAGCGCCGTTGTTCTCCTCTCACTTTGAGAGGCGGCTGCTCTTTTCATTTTCACTTTTTTATTCATCAAGTGGGTCAGTCCTTTTCCTGGCACTGACCTCCTGCCTAGTCATTTGGGACCGTACCATGCCGGTGGTTGGCGTCGCCTCCAAACTCAGGCAACCGTCCTCCGCGGTGAAGCCGGTGCACAGCGCCCTGCCCTTCCCCAGCAGCCCGCGGGTGAGCACCGCCTCCCAGGGCTTCATGGCCAGGCAGCAGGAGCTCAAGGCGGGCGAGGGCGCCCCCATGCTCCACTGCCAGCTGTCGGTCAAGTCCCAGTGCCAGCCGGCGAGGACGCCTGAAGGGAAGTCCAGGGCCGAGAGCGAGGAGAGCCGGATCTGCAAGGTATGTGGTGTGGCTGTCCCTGTTCCCGTGCTTGGTAGAGCAGGTGTTTGCTACCGTGAGTAATGGATGAGCTCATCCTGGTGCCCTATCAGAAATAGGTGATGTATTCAGTCAAGATCTTGAGTCGGTTCCGAGGAAGTGAGCTTTTTGTGTGGGAAGCAAACAACTAATGTCGAATGGCGCACATTACACCAGTTTTAAAGTCGCACATGAAGAGCGATTCAGGATATTGGCCATGAATACACTGTATACACGACCCAATCCGAACAACCTCCCCTGGTCATGGTGCGAATAAACCGACGCAAAAAGTCGATACACACGGTCGCACAAAAACACAACCTGCTCACTGAATTTTGTGGATGTTATAAAGAAATATATAACCCCCAAAAGGAACCCCGTTTAAATCCCATGCAATGCATGATGGGTAAAAAAAAACACATTTTACATGTGATGTGTTCAGTCAAGATCTTGAGTCGGTTCCCAGGAAGTGAGCTTTTTGTGTGGGAAGCAAACAACTAATGTCGAACGGCGCACATTACACCAGTTTTAAAGTCGCACATGAAGAGCGATTCAGGATATTGGCCATGAATACACTGTATACACGACCCAATCCGAACAACCTCCCCTGGTCATGGTGCGAATAAACCGACGCAAAAAGTCGACACACACGGTCGCACAAAACACAACCTGCTCACTGAATTTTGTGGATGTTATAAAGAAATATATAACCCCCAAAAGGACCCCCGTTTAAATCCCATGCAATGCATGATGGGTAAAAAAAAAAAACATTTTACATGTGATGTGTTCAGTCAAGATCTTGAGTCGGTTCCCAGGATGTGAGCTTTTTGTGTGGGAAGCACACAACTAATGTCGAACGGCGCACATTACACCAGTTTTAAAGTCGCACATGAAGAGCGATTCAGGATATTGGCCATGAATACACTGTATACACGACCCAATCCGAACAACCTCCCCTGGTCATGGTGCGAATAAACCGACGCAAAAAGTCGACACACACGGTCGCACAAAAACACAACCTGCTCACTGAATTTTGTGGATGTTATAAAGAAATATATAACCCCCAAAAGGAACCCCGTTTAAATCCCATGCAATGCATGATGGGTAAAAAAAAACACATTTTACATGTGATGTATTCAGTCAAGATCTTGAGTCGGTTCCAAGGAAGTGAGTTTTTTGTGTGGTGAAGCAAACAACTAATGTATGACGGCGCACATTACACCAGTTTTAAAGTCGCACATCAAGAGCAAATTCAGGATATCGGCCATGAATACACGACATACACGACCCAATCCGAACAACCTCCCCTGGTCATGGTGCGAATAAACCGACGCAAAAAGTGGACACACACGGTCGCACAAAACACAACCTGCTCACTGAATTTTGTGGATGTTATAAAAAAAAAAATGTCCAAACACCACACATAATTCAAAATGACCCCTATTTAAATCCCATGCAATGCATGATGGGTAAAAAAACACATTTTACATGTTTGTTTTAGCTGCTTGATGACAATACTTTAAGGAGGTCGTCACAGAAGTAAACAACCTTTTACATACTCTTGTCACGTTGTGTAAATGGTAAATAAAAAGAGAATACAATGATTTGCAAATCCTTTTCAACTTATATTCAATTGAATAGACTGCAAAGACAAGATATTTCACATTCAAACTGAGAAACCTTGTTATGTTTTACAAATATTAGCTCATTTGAAATTGGATGCCTGCAACATGTTTCAAAAAAGCTGGCACAAGTGGCAAAAAAGACTGAGAAAGTTGAGGAATGCTCATCAAACGCTTATTTGGAACATCCCACAGGTGAACAGGCTAATTGGGAACAGGTGGGTGCCATGATTGGGTATAAAAGCAGCTTCCATGAAATGCTCAGTCATTCACAAACAAGGACGGAGAGATGGTCACCACAACAAATGCGTGAGCAAATTGTTTTAGAACAACATTTCTCAACCAGCTATTGCAAGGAATTTAGGGATTTCACCATCTACGCTCCGTTATATCATCAAAAGGTTCAGAGAATCTGGAGAAATAACTGCACGTAAGCGAAGATATTACGGACCTTCGATCCCTCAGGCGGTACTGCATCAAAAAGCGACATCAGTGTGTAAAGGATATCACCACATGGGCTCAGGAACACTTCAGAAAACCAGTGTCAGTAACTACAGTCGGTCGCTACATCTGTAAGTGGAAGTTAAAACTCTACTATGCAAATCCAAAACCATTTATCAACAACACCCAGAAAGATGGACTGATGCAAAGTGGAAAAGTGTTCTGTGGTCTCACGAGTCCACATTTCAAATTGTTTTTTTGGAAACTGTGGACGTTGTGTCCTCCGGACCAAAGAGGAAAAGAACCATCCAGAATGTTCGAGGCGTAAAGTTGAAAAGCCAGCATGTGTGATGGTATGGGGGTGTATTAGTGCCCAAGACATGGGTAACTTACACATCTGTGAAGGCGCCATTAATGCTGAAAGGTACATACAGGTTTTGGAGCAACATGTGTTGCCATCCAAGCAACGTTACCATGGACGCCCCTGCTTATTTCAGCAAGACAATGCCAAACCACGTGTTACATCAACGTGGCTTCATAGTAAAAGAGTGCGGGTACTAGACTGGCTTGCCTGTAGTCCAGACCTGTCTCCTATTGAAAATGTGTGGCACATTATGAAGACTAAAATACCATTACAACTTAAGCTGTACATCAAGCAAGAATGGGAAAGAATTCCACCTGAGAGGCTTCAAAAATGTGTCTCCTCAGTTCCCAAACCTTTACTGAGTGTTGTTAAAAGGAAAGGCCATGTAACACAGTGGTGAACATGCCCATTCCCAACTACTTTGGCATGTGTTGCAGCCATGAAATTCTAAGTTGATTATTATTTGCAAAAAAAAAATACAGTTTATGAGTTTGAACTTTAAATATGTTGTCTTTGTAGCATATTCAACTGAATATGGGTTGAAAGGGATTTGCCAATCATTGTATTTCCCAACTCATATGGAAACAGGGTTTGTAAATATATATATATATATATATATATATATATATATATATATATATATATATATATATATATATATATATATATATATATATATATATATATATATATAGCTGGGGCTGACGGCTCATTTGCAATTGTTTTGTTGTGGTTTGAGATAATTTGTCGTATATTGTTCATACAGCTGTAGCTCAATTTAATGTTGTTCTTGTTGAATACTTTTCTTAGAGTGTTGCCTTTGGGGAAGTGTTTGTCAATCAGACTGAGGAATTTGTGGCCAATGTTAGTTGAGACGTTTTTGCTGTATGGGGGGTTGTACCAGATGATGTTGTTTCGTTTTCTGTTCTTTTTTGGTTGGTTTCCTGGCGTGGGTTCATGACCCTAAGAAAAGTATTCAACAAGAACAACATTAAATTGAGCTACAGCTGTATGAACAATATACGACAAAGTATCTCAAACCACAACAAAACAATTGCAAATGAGCCGTCAGACCCCAGACAGAGCGACCCCAAAACCAGCAAAGGCTGCAACTGCCGCAAGAAACCTGATTGCCCTCTCAACGGTGGGTGCTTACAAACATCAGTTGTTTACCAATCTAAGGTAACACGCAAGGACATTAACACATCCGACACATATGTAGGATTAACCGAGGGAGAGTTTAAAACCAGATGGAACAATCACAAGGCTTCTTTCAGGAACCAAAACCTGCGGAATACCACAGAACTCAGCAAACACATTTGGGACCTCAAAGACAATAATGTTGAATATTCAATAACATGGCAAATTCTTGCATCCAGCACACCTTACAATAGTGGTAATAAAAGATGCAACCTATGCTTGAAAGAGAAACTGTTTATTATATACCGTCCAGACCTGTCATCCCTCAAAAAGCGCAGCGAAATTGTATCAGCATGCCGCCACAGACGGAAACACCTCCTAGGTAACACATGAGCCAATCACCACGCCCCTACGCCAGCCTGTACCCACCCACTCTGTGCCCCATATAAACCATGGTATGTGAATGCTCCCATTAAAATCTCCTGATGATTGAGGGAACCCCTCATGAAACAGGCCTGTAGAGATGAAGTAGTCTTGTGATTTTTTTTCCACACATACATATATATATATATATATATATATATGTATATATATGTATATATATATATAAAATAAAAAAATAAAACAAAACAAATAAAAAATAAAAATCTGTGTTGGCCCTGTGATGAGGTGGCGACTTGTCCAGGGTCTACCCCGCCTTCCGCCCGAATGCAGCTGAGATAGGCTCCAGCACCCCCCGCGACCCCAAAAGAGACAAGCGGTAGACAATGGATGGAAAAATAAAATATTTATATATATACATACATATACGTTAGGTCGGGAAAAAAAACACAGGCTATTTCATCCCTACGAGCCTGTTTCGCAGGTTTCCCTGCTCTTCTGCTCCCCTGAAGAGCAGGGAAACCTGCAAAACAGGCTTGTAGGGATGATATAACCGATATATATATATATATATATATATATATATATATATATATATATATATATATATATATATATATATATATATATGTTGTGCTTACTCTGGGTTCACCTAATAGCGTCAAACCCTTGGAGATGTTTGCCAAGTGTTTTCCCGCCGCAAAAGCTCCTCGCCTTCCTCTCTCAGGCGTCCGGCAGAGGAGGCGGGGTCATTTTCGAAATTCCCCCGCCAGGCAACTGTCAGAGCGCTGAGCGAATGGTCGCCGTCGAGCCCTTTCGCTCTGTCCTCTTCCTGACTTCTAAGACATCCGGTTAGTGAGCAGAGCTTCCTCGTGACCGGGAAGGAAAACGTGGGTCGGGGACATCAGAACGCGGGTCAGCGGGTCTTCGGCTCACTTGAAATCCTCGCCGCGTGTCCGTGACCCAGTCTGAGCCCGCAGGGCTGACAGGAGGTTGTTTTTTTTTATCAACCGTCTGCTGAAAAGTAACCCGAAAACTACTTTTGTTTCCTTCTTTCCATGTTTTACTGCCAATTTTGCTCAAATAATACCCACGTGTCATTGTTGGTCCACTAAAGGTGTATACCCGATTGTGTGGCGAAACAACCTAAACCTACAGTGGGTGTTTTGTATGTTAGTGAGCGTGTGGCACACTCACTATCTGCCTAGTCAGGACAAAAGAACTTGAAAAATTCCCATTTTTCAATTAAAAAACTTTTACTTTGTCAACATTTCTTGACGGATTTAAACAATTTCAACACCAACCAATTCAGCTCATTCAGGAAATGAGTTATCCTAATCATTTTCAAAATAATCCCGCTTTTCCCAAAATTCCACAATTTCCAGGAAATTCCCATTGAAATGAATGCAACATTTTTAAAAAGTTCCACAATTCCCACATTTTTGTCCGATTCAAACCGTTCCAACTCCAAAATATTCAGCCTGTGTGCGCTCCTTCAACAATTTTTTAAAAATTCCCGGATTTTCTTACAATTCCCAGTCTTTAGGGACATTTTCCCCATTCAAAATGAATAATCCATTTTTCCAACTTCTGCAATTCCCACATTTTTCAAACGATTCAAACGATTCCACCTTCAACACATTCAACTCATCCTGGACATTCAAACAACCATTTTTCCACTTTTAACAAATTTCCAGGAATTCCTGTTGTTGTTTTTTAACCTTATTTCTAACCTTTATAGTGCGATCACTACTGGCACATTTTTCAACCCACTGTCAAAACAATTCTCTTAGTCAGGACAAAAAAAAAAAAGTTGGTTTAAGAACTTGAAAAATTCCCGTTTTTCCCCAAATTTCCTTAATACCATTTTTCAATTAAAAAACAGTTACTGCTTCAACATTTCTTGACCGATTTCAACAATTCCAACACCAACCAATTGAGCTCATTCATGCTCTTAGTAATTTTCCCAAAAAATACCGCTTTTCCAAAAATTCCCAAATTTCCAGGAAGTTCCCATTGAAATAAATGGGACATGTTTCCAAGTTGCACAATTCCCACATTTTTCGTCCGATTCTAACCGTTCCAACTCCAAAATATTCAATATTCAAAATTGTGTGTGCTCCTTCAACAATTTTTTTAAATTCCCGTATTTTCTTACAATTCCCAGTCTTTAGGGACATTTTCCCCATTCAAAGTTAATAATCCATTTTTCCAACTTCTACAATTCCCACATTTTTCAAACGATTCCACCTTTAACACATTCAACTCATCCTGGACATTCAAACAATCATTTTTCCACGTTTAACAAATTTCCAGGAATTCCTGTTGTTGTTTTTTTAACCTTATTTCCAACCTTTTTAGTGCGATGACTCCTGTCACGTTTTTCAACCCACTGTCAAAACAATCCTCTTAGTCAGGACAAAAAAGAAAGTTGGTTTAAGAACTTGAAAAATTCCCGTTTTTCCCCAAATTTCCTTAATACCATTTTTCAGTTAAAAAACAGTTACTGCTTCACCATTTCTTGACTGATTTCAAGAATTCCAACACCAACCAATTCAGCTCATTCATGCTCTTAGTAATGTTCCCAAAAAATACCGCTTATCCAAAAATTCCCAAATTTCCAGGAACTTCCCATTGAAATAAATGGGATATGTTTCCAAGTTGCACAATTCCCACATTTTTCAACCAATTCAAACAATTCCACATTCAACTCATACTAAACATACAAACTATCATTTTTCAATATTCAACAAATTTCCAGGAATTCCTGTTTTGTTTTGTTTTAACTCTATGTCCAACCTTTTTTGTTTGACTACTCCTTTTACTTTTCTCATCGCATTTCAACTGTTTCACTGTCAAAATGTTTTCTTAGTCTGGACAAAAAAACAAGTTGGTTTAGTAACTACAGAAATTCCCGGTATTTCCGAAATTCCTGGAATTCCCTAATACAATTTCTCAATTAAAAAACTTTGACTACTTCAACATTTCTTTACCGATTTAAACAATTCCAACACCAACCAATTCATATCATTCAAGACATTCATGCTCTTAATAATTTTTAAAAAATCCCGCTTTTCCCCAAATTCCCAAATTTCCAGGAAGTTCCCATTGAAATGAATGGGAAATGTTTTCCGAGTTGCACAATTCCCACATTTTTCAACCGATTCAAACACTTCCACATTCAACTCATACTAAACATACAAACTATCATTCAACAAATTTCCAGGAATTTTTTAACCCTATTTCCGACCTTTTTCGTTTGATGACTCCTTTTTTATTTTTCTCATCCCATTTCAATCAATCCACCGTCAAAACATTTTTCTTAGTCAGGACAAAAAAACAAGTTGGTTAAGGAACTGCAAAAAATCCTGGTTTTCCCCAAATTCCTTAGTACCATTTTTCAATTAAAAAATTGTTACTTCGTCAACATTTCTTGACGGATTTAAACAATTTCAACACCAACCAATTCAGCTCATTCAGGACATTCATGCTCTAAATCATTTTTTTTTTTTTAAATCTCACTTTTCCCAAAATTCCACAATTTCCAGGAAATTCCCATTGAAATGGATGTGACATTTTTAAAAAGTTCCACAATTCCCACATTTTTCGTCCGATTCAAACCGTTCCAACTCCAAAATATTCAGTCTGTTCAAAATTGTGTGCGCTCCTTCAACAATTTTTAAAAATTCCCGGATTTTCTTACAATTCCCAGTCTTTAGGGACATTTTCCCCATTCAAAATGAATAATCCATTTTTCCAACTTCTACAATTCCCACATTTTTCAAACGATTCCACCTTCAACACATTCAACTCATCCTGGACATTAAAACAACCATTTTTCCACGTTCGAAAAATTTCCAAAAATTGCTGTTTTATTTTTTTAACCTTATTTCCAACCTTTTTAGTGCGATGACTCCTGTCACATTTTTCAACCCACTGTCAAAACAATCCTCTTAGTCAGGACAAAAAAAAAAGTTGGTTTAAGAACTTGAAAAATTCCCGTTTTTTCCCAAATTTCCTTAATACCATTTTTCAATTAAAAAAACAGTTACTGCTTCAACATTTCTTGACCGATTTCAACAATTCCAACACCAACCAATTCAGCTCATTCAGGACATTCATGCTCCTAATATTTTCAAAAAAATCTTGCTTTTCCCAAAATTCCCAAATTTCCAGAAAATTCCCATTGAAATGAATGCGACATTTTCAAAAAGTTCCACAATTCCCAGATTTGTCGTCCAATTCAAACCGTTCCAACTCCAAAATATTTAGCCTGTTCAAAATTGTGTACGCTCCTTCAATTTTTAAAAATTCCTGGATTTTTTTAGAATTCCCAGCCTTTTGGGACATTTTCCCTGTTCAAAATGATTTGTCCATTTTTCAAACTTCCACCATTCCCACATTTTTCAACCTTTCCATTCCACCTTCAACACATTCAACTCATCCTAGACATTCAAACTATCATTTTTCCACATTCAACACATTTCCAGGAATTCCTGTTTGTTTGTTTTTTTAACCATATTTCCAACCATTTACTTTTCTCATCCCATTCCAATCTTTCCACCGTCAAAACATTGTTCTTAGTCCGGACAAAAAAAACTAGTTGGTTTAGGAACTACAAAAAATCCTGGTTTTCCCGAAATTACTGGAATTCCATAATGCAATTTTTCAATTAAAAAACTGTTACTACCTTAACATTTCTTGACCGATTTAAACAATTCCAACACCAACCAATTTATATAATTCAAGACATTCTCTTAATCATTTAAAAAAAAAAAAATCCTGCTTTTCCCAAAATTCCAGGAAGTTCCCATTGAAATGAATGGGACATTTATTCCAAGATGCACAATTCCCACATTTTTCAACCGATTCAAACCGTTCCAACATCAACACATTCCACTCATTCTGGACATTCAAACTAACACTTTCCCGAGTTCCAAACCGCAATTCCGGTTTTCCTGGAAATTCAAACTCTTCACCATTCAAACTATTCTTACATTCATGCTACATTCTGTCAGCATTTCAGTGCACCTTCAACATTGGAGCATTCACACGCAATTCCTCCAGGAATGGCTTCTTCTAGTTACAATTAGTGTTATTGTTGGTGGGAGACTGACGTGAGGGTTATGAACATACTTGGTTCTGGGATGTCTTGGACAAGCTTGGAAAAAGACAACCCCCCAAAAAAATGTCTTGCCTGCCCCGGCCTGTCTACATAGGTGAGGAAGGGTGGGCGGTATGGAAGGGTAATTAGTCCACCTAATTGTCTTGTATGAGGAACTTTATCCCCTGGCTTTGAGAAGAAGGTATTCCAGTTTTGGAGGAAGACAAACGTGCCATTGTTCCCTCTCACTTGTAGCACAAAGGTCCAACACAACCGCCGTGATGTTTGCGCGACGACTCAAATACTTTCTGGTGTTTCCAAATCTCTTCTTTGTTTGGATTCCGTGCTCTTTACAGATAAGGTTGTGTGAATGTCAGGCGTTTGTCTGCGGGGGGAAGCGCACTGAGCTGTTATTAGCTCGTCTGACATCGCTGGAAAAGGCCGCAATTATGCTGTCAAGGTGAGATCCATATTTGGCGGCGAGTCAGCGCTGATATTAGGGCGAGATGATACGATTCGGCGAAAGCTGTATCGCCTAGTACACAGCGGGGAGTTCAGTTCGGGCAGCAAAACGTGGATTTTGGAGGGGATTTTTTTTTTTTCCTGCAGGCCGTTTAGGCAGCTAACTAGACGGGCCTGATTTACTGCTGTCTCCAACACATTCACAGCAGAATAATGCCAGCGTTGTGCTGGTAGTCCACCCAGACCCTTTTATCCTAAGGCGGGGATCAGCAAACTCTTTAGCGCCCTGGAGCTTTTTCAAAAATGTATGATAATGGAAAAAGATGAGGGAATTTTTTTTATTTTTTATATATATATATATTCTATATTATATTATATTATATATTATATTTATATTATATTTTTTGTATTTTATATTTATATATTTTTTAAAGTAACCCCAAAGGGAATAAGCGGTAGAAAATGGATGGATGGATGGATTATATTACATTATATTATATATTATATTTTTATATTTATATTATATTTTTTGTATTTTATATTTATATTTTTTATATTTTATATTTTATTTCTATCTTTATATTATATTTTTTGTTTTAACATGGCCTGTGATGAGATGGCGACTTGTCCAGGGTGTACGCCGCCTTCCGCCCGAATGCAGTTGAGATAGGCTCCAGCACCCCCCGCTACCCCAAAAGGGACAAGCGGTAGAAAATGGATGAATGGATGGTTTGTGTAGGAGGACAAGCATGACACAAACCTTCCTAATTGTTAGAAATCCCACTTTTTTGTGTTTATGCTTCACTGGTGAGAGTATTCGGCGAGCGCTGTTTCGTCCTATTCATTTCACCGTCGTTGCGTGGACTGTGACGCGACAGTTTGTTTACATGCACAACTTTCTCAGATGCTGCCACAGAAAGAGGTGTTTTATGCCACTCCTCCTTTGTCTCATTTTGTCCACCAAACATTTTATGCTGTGCGTGAATGCACAAAGGTGAGCTTTGATGATGTTTTTGACGGGCATATTTGGTCACTGCATGACAGCAAGCTAATCGATGCTAACATGCTATTTAGACTAGCTATGTACATATTGCATCATTGTGTTTGTAGCTATATTTGAGCTCATTTAATATCCTTTACTTATGTCCTCTGTGTATTTAATTTATATTTGCATGTCTCATGACACATTATCTGGCTACATTTCTGATAGTTGTTTGTGTGCCATGTTGTTCCAGACCACAGCAAATATTACCCAGCTCGCAAAGATTGTAATAAATCTATTATAAGAAGACAGCCTGCCGTTTCCTTCAACTTGGACACACATATCTATACCTTTTGGACATTTTAAGCCAGTAATTTCCAGGAGTTATCTCACCCTCTGAGAAATTTTACAAACGTTTTCCAATGTTGTAAAAATGTGTAGAATAAATATTACATTTCAACATTTCTGTCAACGAAGATTTGTGTCAGCCTGCGACACATAGTAATTTTGATAGTAGGCTAATATAGACACTTACATCATGCGTTGCCTTCATTATAACACTTACATAAGACTTTTAAAGTCATTTTGATAGTAGGCTAATATAGACACTTACATCAGGTGTTGCCTTCATTATAACACTTATATAAGACTTTTAAAGTCATTTTGATAGTAGGCTAATATAGACACTTACATCATGCGCTGCCTTCATTATAACACTTATATAAGACTTTTAAAGTCATTTTGATAGTAGGCTAATATAGACACTCACATCATGCGTTGCCTTCGTTATAACACTTATATAAGACTTTTAAAGTCATTTTGATAGTAGGCTAATATAGACACTTACATCATGTGTTGCCTTCATTATAACACTTATATAAGACATTTAAAGTCATTTTGATAGTAGGCTAATACAGACACGTACATCATGTGTTGTCTTCATTATAACACTTATATAAGACATTTAAAGTCATTTTGATAGTAGGCTAATATAGACACTTACATCATGTGTTGCCTTCATTATAACACTTATATAAGACATTTAAAGTCATTTTGATAGTAGGCTAATATAGACACTTACATCATGTGTTGCCTTCATTATAACACTTATACAACACTTTTAAAGTCATTTTGATAGTAGGCTAATACAGACACGTACATCATGCGTTGTCTTCATTATAACACTTATATAAGACTTTTAAAGTCATTTTGATAGTAGGCTAATATAGACACTCACATCATGTGTTGCCTTCATTATAACACTTATATAAGACTTTTAAAGTCATTTTGATAGTAGGCTAATACAGACACTTACATCATGTGTTGCCTTCATTATAACACTTATATAAGACTTTTAAAGTCATTTTGATAGTAGGCTAATATAGACACTTACTTCATGTGTTGCCTTCATTATAACACTTGTATATGACTTTTAAAGTAATTTTGATAGTAGGCTAATATAGCTAATATAGACACTTACATCATGTGTTGCCTTCATTATAACGCGTATATAAGACTTTTAAAGTCATTTTGATAGTAGGCTAATACAGACACTTACATCATGTGTTGCCTTCATTATAACACTTATATAAGACTTTTAAAGTAATTTTGATAGTTGGCTAATGTAGCTAATATAGACACTTACTTCATGTGTTGCCTTCATTATAACACTCATATAAGGCTTTTAATTTTCCACGGCTCCAGACGGATTTAGTTTTTGTATTTTTGGTCCAATATGGCTCTTTCAAAATGTTGGGTTGTCGACCCCTGCCCTGAGGCTATTTCAAAATAATGAAATGTTACTAGAATCCAAATCAAACTTTTCATACACAGGCAAGAATAACTCAAATTAACACCATTTTAAAAAATAGTACAAAATATTTGATACTATATATGTGAAAATAAAATATAAATAATGTAAATATTACATTACATTTTTTTTTTAAAACACATAATATTAGAGATTAATAGTAGTAGTACTAGAATTTTTAATTCCGGTAGGAATACGATACGCGTGAGTGGAACTGGAATGTTTGAATATCCAGGGTGAGTGGAGTGTGTGGATGTTGGAACGCTTCCAATCGGGTGAAAAATGTGGGATATGGAGATGTTTGTATATTGGACATTCATTGTCAATGGGGGGACATTTTTGGTAATTCCGGGTAATCAGGGAATTTTCAGAACCGGGAAACATATAGGCTTGAATGTCTAGGGAGATTGGAATGTTGGAGAGCTTCGAATCGGTTGAGAAGTGTGAAATGTGGGGTAGATTTTATATTTCCCATTCATTGTCAATGGGGAGAAAATTCCAGGAAATTCTAGGAAAGGGAAAACATATTTTGTGTTTAATATGTGTGAAGAGTAGTGTGTGTGTGGATGGTTGAAAGGTCGGAATCGGGTTAAAAAATGGCGCACAATTTTGAGAATTTAGGGCATTATAAATCTATGAATATGTCCATTCATTTAAATGGGAATTTCCTGGGAATTAGGGAATTCCGGGAAAACCGAGAATCGTTGAAAGTATTGATAGTAGCACAATTGTCCTAGATGACATGAATGGGTTGGTGATGGGGTTTTGGAAGCGGTTGAAAAATGTTGACATAGTAAAAGTTTGAATTGAGAATTGGTATATCGGAATTCCTGGAATTTGAGAAGAACAGGAATTTGTACGAATAAAAAAATAAAATAGTTTGTTGTCCCTACAAGAGGAATGTTTTGAAGGTGGAATGGTCAAAAACGGTTGAACAATTTGGACTGTGAAAACTCTCTAGGAAGAGTTGAAGTAGGGCTTTCAAAAATCCTGGTAATTCCAGGTAATCAGGGGATTTTAGAAACCGGAAAACATGCTGGCTTGAATGTCCAGGGTGAGTGGAGTGTGTGGATGTTGGATCGCTTCCAATCGGTTCAGATATGTGGGATATGAAGATGTTTGTATATTTCCCCATTCATTGTCAATGGGGAAAAAATTCCAGAAAATTCAGGGAAAACCGTAAATTTTGGGAAAGGGAAAACATTTTGTGGGTTTGACATGTGAAGAGTAGTGTGTGTGGATGGTTGAAAGGTCGGAATCATGTTTAAAAATGGTGCAACACTTTGAGAATTTAGGGCATTTTAGAACTGTGGATGTCCATTCATTTGAATGGGAATTTCCTGGAAATTTGGGAATTTTCAGAAAAAACGCGAATCATTGAAAATATTGAGCACAATTGTCTAAGATGATATGAATGGGTTGGTGTTGGGGGTTTTGGAATCGGTTGAAAAATATTGACATAGTAACAGTTTGAATAAAGAATGGGTATTTCGGAATTCCTGGAATTTTGGGAAAACCGGGAATTCGTACGAGGAAAAAAAAGAAGTTTGTTTTCCCAACTAAGAGGAATGTTTAGAAGGTGGAATTGTCAAAAACGATTGAAAAATGTGGACTGTGAAAACTTTCCAAGAAGAGGTGAAAAAAGGGCTTTGAAAAACCGGGAATTTACTGAATTCCTGGAATATTTTAATTTGGTAAAGAGGTAATTGGATTGTCCAAGGTGATTGGAGTGTGGGACAGTTCTAATCAAGTGAGAAATGTGGGAGTATTGCATGTTTGAGTGATTGCATGTTTTACCCATTTTCAATGGGTAACATTTCCTGGAAAATCAGGAATTCAGGGTAATCTGGAATATGTATATTTTTTACGATTCCCAGTTGAACCAAACGTTTTGATACTGGAACGGTTCTGGGCTGTGGAGCGCGCTAAACCTTTGCGGCGGAATACAAATAAATAGATGATTTTTTGGTGTAGAATCTTATATGTGTAAATGTTGGACATTCACACAATAATAATAATAATAATAATAATAACAATAATAATAATAATAATAATAATAAATGGAAGATTTTTGGTGTAGAATCCTATTGTGTAAATGTTGGACATTCACACAATAATAATACTTATAATAATAATACTAAATAGAAAATTTTTGGTGTAGAATCGTATTGTGTGAATGATGGACATTCACACAATAATAATAATAATAATAATAATAATAATAATAATAATAAATAGATGATTTGGTGTAGAATCTTATTATGTGAATGTTGGACATTCAAACAGTAATAATAATAATAATAAATAGATGATTTTTGGTGTAGAATCGTATTGTGTGAATGTTAGACATTCACACAATAATAATAATAATAATAATAATAATAATAATTTGATGATTTTTGGTGTAGAATCTTATTGTGTGAATGCTGGACATTCACACAACAATAATAATATTAATAATAATAATACATAGATGATTATTGGTGTAGAATCTTATAGTGTAAATAATAATAATAATAATACTTATTATTATTATTATTATTATTATTATTATTATTATTATTATTATTTTTATTATTTTTTTGTTAATAATAATAATGATAATATATAGATAATTGTTTGGGTGTAGAATCTTATTGTGTGAATGTTGGACATTCGCACAACAATAATAATAATAATAATAATAATAATAATAATAATAATAATACATAGATGATTTTTGGTGTATAATCTTATTGTGTAAATGTTGGACATTCACACAATAATAATAAAAATAATAATAATTATTATTATTATTATTATTATTATTAACATAATAATAATAATAATATAATAATAATAATAATAAATAGATGATTTTTGGTGTAGAATCTTATTGTGTAAATGTCAGACATTTACACAATAATAATAATAATAATAATAATAATAATAGTATATAAATTGTTTTTTTCGTGTAGAATCTTATTGTGTGAATGTTGGACATTCGCACAATACTACTACGGCGTGGCGCAGTGGGAGAGTGGCCGTGCGCGACCCGAGGGTCCCTGGTTCAATCCCCACCTAGTACCAACCTCGTCATGTCCGTTGTGTCCTGAGCAAGACACTTCACCCTTGCTCCTGATGGGTGCTGGTTAGCGCCTTGCATGGCAGCTCCCTCCATCAGTGTGTGAATGTGTGTGTGAATGGGAAAATGTGGAAGTAGTGTCAAAGCGCTTTGAGTACCTTGAAGGTAGAAAAGCGCTATACAAGTACAACCCATTTATCATTTATTTATTTACTACTACCAATGATAATAATGCAATGATTTTTTGATGTATAATCTTATTGTGTGAATGTTGGACATTCAAACAACAATAATAATAATTATAATAATAACAATAATAATAATAATACACAGATGGTTTTTGGTGTATAATCTTATTGTGTAAATGTTGGACATTCACACAATAATATCAAATCAAATCAACTTTATTTATAAAGCACATTTAAAATTTACCAATAGTAATAATAACAATAATAATAATAATTATTATTATTATTAACAAA
Organism: Nerophis lumbriciformis; assembly: GCF_033978685.3. NCBI lineage: Eukaryota > Metazoa > Chordata > Actinopteri > Syngnathiformes > Syngnathidae > Nerophis > Nerophis lumbriciformis. The sequence goes on along the minus strand of NC_084552.2, from coordinate 12,574,978 downwards.
ATAATAATAATAATATAAATAGATGATTTTTTGGTGTAGAATCTTATTATGTAAATGTCAGACATTCATACAATAATAATAATAATATATATATTATTTTTTTGGTGTATCAATCAATCAATGTTTATTTATATAGCCCTAAATCACAAAAGTCTCAAAGGGCTGTACAAGCCACAACGACATCCTCGGTACAGAGCCCACATAAGGGACGTCAATGTGAATGACTAAGAGAAACCGCATATGTGGGTAACCCCCCCTCTCTATGGGAGACCGAAAGTGAATGTTGGACATTCGTACAATACTACTACTACTACTACTACTACTACTAAAAATAATAATACAAATTATAATTGTATGATTTTGGATGTATAATCTTATTGTGTGAATGTTGGACATTCACACAATAATAAAAATAACAAAAACTAGATGATTTTTTTTGCTGTAGAATCTAAAAGTCTACAATGCAGTTAAAAAGGCTCTCTATTGGTCCTGTGTCTTGTGCGAGTACAAATTTAACAAATGATTCTGCAAAGTAAGTCGCCCCGCCCCTCATGCTTTTGTCCATAGAAGTAGGCAGGGATCGAAACTGAAAGTTAACTTGGCACGTTAGTCGAGCGCACACACATCCTCCTCCAGGTTGGTACTCAGTGACACCGTTAAAGTAGAGAAAATATTGTGTGAGAGTGCGTTGATAACATAACAAGGTGAGCTCACTAAGTCTTCAAGCAAACCAAAGGCCGGATTTTACCTCCACCAAATGAATCCGTGTATGATTTTGCCTGTCAGAGACTCGCAGCTCCGCGCCTTTGTGTGATGGAGACGAGAACAAGAGGTGACGCGGGCTCCTCCTGTCGCATTCTCTCCCCTGACAGCTCAAATTAGTCTTTAGCCCGCGGCGCCGCGCGATGACGAGCCGGAATGAAGAGCGTGTCTGACTCGGCTTTAACGCAGTGCCAGCGCCGCTGATCGTGTGCGCTGTCAACACTCACCTGCGCATTTCCTTTGTCCTTAAAGGGGAACTGCACTTTTTTTTGGAATTTTGCCCATCATTCACAATCTTTATGAGAGACGAGAACACAACCTTATCTTTTTGAAACTGAGCATAATGAGGATGAACTACTGCTTCTAGAAGCAAGCACAAAGGAAGGGTGAGACATTGGAGCAGACGGAAGTCGAGAGAGTGAGGGGAAAGTGACTTGCATGCTATAAATAGGGAAATTGGAGCCAAGCTATTTTGACATAAATGGAGTGCTTACCCAAACAAACCGGGAAAAACGAATTGGCCAGCTGGACCAAACAGACTACTGCCCATCAAGTGAGTCACATTTTATATTGATCATGATATACGCAGCAAGTCATGCGTGTTCCTACTTCCGGAAACAAAGGCGAGTGTTTTCTAATCATGGCAGACTTAGTAACAAACACCAAAGACGACTATTTTTGGAAAAATGAGGATTCACAACCTTATTTTTTTTAAGCTGAATATACTGAGGATGAACGACTGCTTCTAGAAGCGAGTGCGTAGGAAGGGTGTGAGGTGGGAGTAGAGGGAAGTCGAGAGAGTGAGGGGAAAGGGATAAATATGGAATTTGAAGACAAGCTATTTTGACATAAATGGAGTGCTGACCCAAATAAACCCGAAAAATCGTTCCTGGCCAGCTAGACCAAACAGACAACTGTCCATGTAGTGAGTCACACTTTCTATTGATCACGATACACGCAGCACGTCATGCGTGTTCCCAATTCCAAAAACAAAGGCGAGTGTTTTCTAATCATGGCATACTTGGTAACAGACGACTATTTTTGGAAAAATGAGAATTCACAACCTTATCTTTTTGAAGCTGAATATACTGAGGATGAACTACTGCTTCCAGAAGAGAGTGCAAAGAAAGAGTGTGAGGTGGGAGCAGAGGGAAGTCGAGAGAATGAGGGGAAAGTGATACATATGGAATTTGAAGACAAGCTATTTCGACATAAATGGAGTGATTGCCCAAATAAACTGGTAAAAATGTCCTCGGCCAGGTGGACCAAACAGACAATTGTCGATCGAGTGAGTCACACTTTATATTGATCATGATACATGCAGCACGTCATGCGTGGTCCCACTTCCAAAAACAAAAAAAAGTGTTTTCTAATCATGGCATACTTGGTAACAGACGACTATTTTTGGAAAAATTAGGATTCACAACCTTATTTTTTTGAAGCTGAATATACTGAGGATGGACTACTGCTTTATAGAAGCGAGTGCGAAAGGAAGGGTGTGAGGTGGGAGCAGAGGGATGTCGAGCGAGAGAGGTGAAAGTGACAAATATGGACTTTGAAGACAAGCTATTTTGACATAAATAGAGCGCTTGTCCAAATAAACTGGTAAAAATGTCCTCGGCCAGCTGGACCAAACAGACGATTGTCCATTGAGTGAGTCACACTTTATATCGATCATGATACACGCAGTACGTCATGCGTGGTTCTACTTCCAAAAACAAAAACAAGTGTTTTCTAATCATGGCATACTTGGTAACAGACGACTATTTTTGGAAAAATAAGGATTCACAACCTTATCTTTTTGAAGCTGAATATAGTGAGGATGAGCTACTGCTTCTAGAAGCAAGTGCGAAGGAAGGGTGTGAGGTGGGACCAGAGGGAAGTCGAGCGAGTGAGGTGAAAGTGATATATATGGAATTTGAAAACAAGCTATTCTGACATAAATGGAGTGCTGAACCAAATAAACATGGCCAGCTGGACCAAATAGACAATTGTCCATCGAGTGAGTCACACTTTATATTGATCATGATGCACGTCATGCCTGTTCCTACTTCCAAAAACAAAGGTGAGCGTTTTCTAATCCTGGCAGACTTAGTAACAGATGACTATTTTTGGACAAATAAGGATTCACAACCTTATCTTTTTGAAGCTGAATATACTGAGGATGAACAACTGCTTGTAGATGCGAGCGCGAAGGAAGGGTGTGACCTTGGAGCAGACCGAAGTCGACAGAGGGGGATGAAAGTGACTTCCATGCTATAAATATGGAATTTGAAACCAAGCTATTTCGACATAAATGGAGTGCTTACCCAAATAAACCGGTAAAAACGTCTTCAGCCAGCTGGACCAAACAGACAATTATCCATGGAGTGAGTCACACTTCATATTGATCCTGATACACGCAGCACGTCATGCGTGGTCCTACTTACAAAAAGGCGAGTGTTTTCTAATCATGGCATACTTGGTAACAGACGACTATTTTTGGACAAATAAGGATTCACAACCTTGTCTTTTTGAAGCTGAATATACTGAAGATGAACTCCTGCTTCTAGAAGCAAGTGCGAAGGAAGGGTGTGAGGTGGGAGCAGAGGGAAGTTGAGAGAGTGAGGGGAAAGTGATAAATATGGAATTTGAAGACAAGCTATTCTGACATAAATGGTGTGCTGACCCAAATAAACATGGCCAGCTGGACCAAAACAGATAACTGTCACACTTTGTATTGATCACGATACACGATCACGTTTGTTTATCATACAGGTTACAGAACTTAAATGCATTTTTAAAGTGATTTAGAGGTAGAATTGAATGATAACATTAGCTGCTACCAAGAATGAGATCATTTTTACTAGTTAGAATGCAAAAAATAATAATAATTTGTCTTCTTGTCTTTCATGATTGTGAACGAGAGGCAACATTCAAAAAAAAAATCCCCTTTAAATGTCATTACCTTCCCCAAGTCCGGCAACTCGCACCTGTCGTTTATCTGCAAACGTACGTGACTTTCTATTTATGCATTGCGGAGTGTTATCCTGCTGGGGAGTGTGCGAGCGCGTGTCGGAAGTGGCGGCGACGGACACGCACTTGAAAACTTCCTGCTGATTATCTCTGGCGTCCACAAGGTCACAATCCGAGTCCAGGTTTTTTGGAATGCAACCTCTCGTTAGCCGAGAACCAGCTGTTTGCAAGCTCGGGAAGGAAGTAAGTGAGCGTCGAATCAAAGAAAGAAAACATGACCGAAGTTTTTGTGTCGCCGACATGGCAAACCGGCATAGCATTGGCATAGCAGACATTTATCCATGAAAATATGGAGAAGCTGATTAAGTTAAAGTACCAATGCTTGCCACACACACACACTAAGTGTGGTGAAATGTGTCCTCTGCATTTGACCCATCACCCTTGTTCACCCCCTGGGAGGTGAGGTGAGGGGAGCAGTGAGCAGCAGCGGTGGCTGCGCCCGGGAATCATTTTCGGTAATTGATAATGTGTTTGACAGGGAAGCAGCGCACGTAATATTCTGCTGTCCAAAAGTGAATGCCGTACACCATTACCATAAATTCCGGACCATAAGTTGCAACTTTTTTCCTACGCTTTGAAACCCGCGGCTTATAAAACGGTGCGGCTAATTTATGAATTTTCCTTGGCTGACGCGGCCGCACAAAGATAGCCCGCGCGTTGGTGACTCAGTCTCACTTCCACTAGGATACCGATATCAATCTGATACGATATCAGCGCCAATCAGGATACATACTTGTATTATTTAGCAATGTGGGGGCATTAGCATTGACGATACTAAAAGAACAATGGTAGGTGTAAAACAATTAAAGTCATGACAGATTTATGCTAGTGATGTAGAATATTTGTGTCTTAACCACATCTAAAGGTCACAATAATTCATTAAATTAGAGGCATGACGCTGTAAGTTGAATAATGCGGACACGTTTGTTACTGGACATTTTCTAATTATTTGATACTTGTTTATATTGACAAATGTGCTGTTTGACACTGTAATATTGTTCAATGATTATTATGTATGTCTAGCTTGTGTGCTAGTGTGTGCTTGTCTGTTGTGTAGCTGCTGGCTTCTAACAGCCTACATCCTTTTGTAAATGACGTCACAAAAATACATGATAGGACTGCTTGAATCGGCGCGTGTATCGGAGAGTTTCGATTTGTTTTCTTTTTCTGATATCACACCGATATCAATGTTGGATCGAGATGTTCAACATTCCCACAAATAAGATTCTACACCAAAATTGTTATTTATTTATTATTATTATTATTTTATTTTTTTATATATATTTATATTATTATTATTATTATTATTATTATTATTATTATTATTATGTGAATGTCAATCATTCACACTTATAAGATTCTACACCAAAAAAAGATGTATTTATTTATTATTATTATTATTATTATTGTATTTATTATTTTTATCTTTTGTAATATTTTTTATTTATTATTATTATTATTATTATTATTTCTATTTTTATTATTATTATTATTATTATTATTACTGTAAGAATGTCAAACATTCACACATATTGTCAAGACTTGGACTATGGTGTGGTTTGTTCTCCCGAGGTGCAAGTGAATTGGACTGGTCACGGCATGAAGGTAAATACATAATTTAATAATAACACTCAAACGAACAAAAGGCGCGCTCAAGGCGGATGTACAAACTTGACTAATGAAAACAAAAGACTTGCACGGGGGCAAAAAAACTATGAACAAATAAACAAAACACTAACTGTGGCATGAATCGAAACAAAACTTACTTGGCATGGACATGAAGTGCGCAGCGGAGGACAGAGTGTGACAGGGGGCATAAATGCGGGGATGTCGTCAGCCCGAACAACAGAAAATGTATTAACTTAAATACTATGGACATAATTAGTGAAAGCAGGTGCGTGACTCAAAACGTGAAACAGGTGCGTGACGTGACAGGTGAAAACTAATGGTTGCTATGGTGACCAGACAAGGGAGTGAAAAGACAGAAACTAAACAAAACATGACTTAAAACAAAACATGATAATACAGACATGACAGAACTCCCCCCTTACGGACAGATCCCAGATGTCCAAGAAAAAATTTAACAAGAGTCATGGGAGGGCGGGAGGGGGACATGGCGGTGGGTCGCCAGCCCAAGTGGCCCCGAATCCATCGAGGCATAGTCATGTGGCGGCGGCGAGTGGAACGCCGCTGCAGCAGGCGAGGTGGGCGACCCGGGACAGGCCACATCCGTGGCCGACTGGGAGGTGGGCGCACTTGGCGTGGCGGGCGACCAGGTAGCGGCCATATCCGTGGCCGACGAGGAGGCAGGCGCGTCGTCAACTTGGCAGGCGTGGCAGCTCGGCGTGGCAAGTCAGGCGGCGAAGCTCGGCGTGGCACGTCAGGCGGCGAAGCTCGGCGTGGGTCTTGGTCTTGGCATGGCGGGTCTTGGTCTTGGCATGGCGGGTCTTGGCATGGCGGGTCTTGGTCTTGGCATGGCGTGTCTTGGTCTTGGCATGGCGTGTCTTGGTCTTGGCATGGCGTGTCTTGGTCTTGGCATGGCGTGTCTTGGTCTTGGCATGGCGTGTCTTGGTCTTGGCATGGCGTGTCTTGGTCTTGGTCTTGGCATGGCGGGTCTTGGTCTTGGTCTTGGCATGGCGGGTGTTGGTCTTGGTCTTGGCCTGGTGGGTCTTGGTCTTGGCATGGCGGGTCTTGGTCTTGGCATGGCGGGTCTTGGTCTTGGTCTTGGCATGGCGGGTCTTGGTCTTGGCATGGCGGGTCTTGGTCTTGGTCTTGGCATGGCGGGTCTTGGCGTCGTGAAGCTGCGACTGGCGGCACTTGGCGTCGTGGAGCTGCGACTGGCGGCACTTGGCGTCGTGGAGCTGCGACTGGCGGCACTTGGCGTCGTGGAGCTGCGACTGGCGGCACTTGGCGTCGTGGAGCTGCGACTGGCGGCACTTGGCGTCGTGGAGCTGCGACTGGCGGCACTTGGCGTCGTGGAGCTGCGACTGGCGGCACTTGGCGTCGTGGAGCTGCGACTGGCGGCACTTGGCGTCGTGGAGCTGCGACTGGCGGCACTTGGCGTCGTGGAGCTGCGACTGGCGGCACTTGGCGTCGTGGAGCTGCGACTGGCAGTACTTGGCGTCGTGGAGCTGGTACCGGAGCTTGGCGTCGTGGAGCTGGTACCGGAGCTTGGCGTCGTGGAGCTGGTACCGGAGCTTGGCGAGGAACTTGGTATGGTGGAGCTGGTGCGGCAACAGGTGCTAGCCTTGGTGCAGGTGGAGGTGGCCTAGCTGGGGGTTGCGGCTTGGCAGGTCGGAAGACTGGTGAGGGCGGTCGTGCTGGAGGCTGTGGCTTGACAGGTCGGTATACTGGTGGTGGCGGCCGTGAGGGAGGCTGTGGCTTGGCATGGTGATGCCGAGCCACCCCACCAACACAGCTCCCGACCCCAGCCCCCCCCTCAAGGGGCGGATACCAGACGCGCTCCCTGCGGTCTGGAACTCTCTGTAGGGGTGGGCGGGGGAGGGCAGAAATGTCCCCTTTATTTTGGCCAAATTGTTTTGGTTTTTTATCCCCCACCTGGGGTTGTGTGGGCGGTAAAAAAGAAAAAAATTGTGACGGGGGCGGGACTTGAGTCTTGGGGGGCGGGGCATGAGTCTTGGGGGGCGGGGCATGAAATTGGGATGGCTGTGACTGACTAGACCTGAATTCTAAAAACTTATCTTGATAAAGTTTTGTTACGGACATGGAGTCTTTGGTTGGGAGCGGTTGAAAAAAAAGAGATTTGAGGAAAAAAAATCTTGCTCTGTGATGTCATCCTCCGGTGATGGCGTGACGTCATCCTGGAGCAGCGGGGCTGGGAGCAGCCTGCTTCCGCCCGGAGGGGGAGGAGCTTGCGGGAGTGACGTGTCCTGACTGCTCGCGGAAGTCTTCCCAAACGTCCTCCGTCTTGGGCGACGTTTCCGCGGCTGGGGCGACGTGCCAACGTCGTGGGGCCACACGGATTTCAATGGCACCATTTCTCCATTTGGCCCCCACATCTGGTCTCTGCGCTCCACGGAGGAGTAGCGTAGCGTTTCCTCCTCCATCGCGCGCAGGAGCTCCCACCTTCCTTCGTCCAATCTTGCGGGAGAACTTTTGTGCTGACGACATCTGTCAAGACTTGGACTATGGTGTGGTTTGTTCTCCCGAGGTGCAAGTGAATTGGACTGGTCACGGCATGAAGGTAAATACATAATTTAATAATAACACTCAAACGAACAAAAGGCGCGCTCAAGGCGGATGTACAAACTTGACTAATGAAAACAAAAGACTTGCACGGGGGCAAAAAAACTATGAACAAATAAACAAAACACTAACTGTGGCATGAATCGAAACAAAACTTACTTGGCATGGACATGAAGTGCGCAGCGGAGGACAGAGTGTGACAGGGGGCATAAATGCGGGGATGTCGTCAGCCCGAACAACAGAAAATGTATTAACTTAAATACTATGGACATAATTAGTGAAAGCAGGTGCGTGACTCAAAACGTGAAACAGGTGCGTGACGTGACAGGTGAAAACTAATGGTTGCTATGGTGACCAGACAAGGGAGTGAAAAGACAGAAACTAAACAAAACATGACTTAAAACAAAACATGATAATACAGACATGACACATATAAGATTATATTACAAAAAATCATCTATTTATTTCTATTCCACCCCAATATTTGGCTGAGCTCTCCCCCAAAAAATTCAACAACAAAAAATAAAAAATAAATAATAATAATAATAATAATTCCCAAAATAATATCCAGGATTACCCAAAATTCCCGGTATTGCGGGACATTTTTCCCATTAAAAATGAATGGGCCAATTTTCAAACATGCACATTTCTCACCCGATTAGAACCGATCCACCATCCACACACTCCACTCACCTTGGACAATCAAACTTTCCAAGTTGAAAAAAAATTCCAGGAATTCCCGGTTTTCCAAAGCCCTATTTTGACCTCTTGCTGGAAAGTTTTTATAGTCCACATTTTTTCAACCGTTTTTGACTATTCTACCTTCAAAACATTCCTCTTAGTTGGGACAACATTTATTTATTTTGTTCGTACAACTTCCAGGTTTTCCCGAAATTCCAGGAATTCTGAAATACCCATTATCAATTCAAACTGTTACTACGTCAACATTTGTCAACCGATTCCAAAAATTCCAGCACCAACCCACTCATATCATCTAGGAAAATTGTGCTAGTATCAATATTTTCAAAATTTCAAATTTTTCCAGAAATTCCCAAATTTCCAGGAACTTCCCATTCAAATGATTATACATATTCATAGTTCTACAATACATTTTTATCAACGAGATATTGCAAGGAATTTAGGGATTTCAACATCTACAGTCCGTAATATCATCAAAAGGTTCAGAGAATCTGGAGAAATCACTGCACGTAAGCGGCAAGGCCAAAAACCAACATTGAATGCCTGTGACCTTCGATGCTGAAAGGTACATACAAATCAAATCAAATCAAATCAACTTTATTTATAAAGCACATTTAAAATATACCACAGGGGTAGCAAGTTTTGGAGCAACATACACTATATTTACAAAAGTATTTGGCCACCCATCCAAATGATGAGAATCAGGTGTCCTAATCACTTGGCCCGGTGTATCAAATCAAGCACTTAGGCATGGAGACTGTTTCTACAAACATTTGTGAAAGAATGAGCCGCTTTCCATTATTTCCAGCGTGGAACTGTCATAGGATGCCACCTGTGCAACAAATCCAGTCGTGGAATTTCCTCGCTCCTAAATATTCCAAAGTCAACCTTATTATAAGGAAAGTGAAGAGTTTGGGAACAACAGCAACTCAGCCACCAAGTGGTAGGCCACGTGAACAGACAGAGAGGGGTCAGCATAGTGCAAAGACTTTCTGCACAGTCGGTTGCTACAGAGCTCCAAATTTCATGTGACTTTCCAATTAGCCCACGTACAGTACGCAGAGAGCTTCATGGAATGGGTTTCCATGGCCGAGCAGCTGCATCTAAGCCATACATCACCAAGTCCAATGCAAAGCGTGCGATGCAGTGGTGTAAAGCACGTCGCCACTGGACTCTAGAGCAGTGGAGACGCCTTCTGGCAATCTGATGGACCAGTCTGGGTTTGGAGGTTGCCAGGAGAACGCTACATTTGGGACTGCATGGTGCCGAGTGTGACATTTGGTGGAGGAGGAATTA
>NC_084552.2:12462500-12560000 GCF_033978685.3 Nerophis lumbriciformis | reverse complement strand
TAGAGTGGAGCCACGCCGCTTCCAAATGTGTAGACGCACTGGCCAGCCTTTCTCGGGGAAAAACTGTTGATTGGTGCAGCTTTGTTTATGGCACCGACTGATGTGGTTAGAAGTGCCTTCATTAAGGACACGCTGGGGTTCTGCCATCACCACCTTGCACGTGTTCCCGGGGCCCCAGAGGCTCCGTAATTCAATAAATAACGGAGATTAAAGGGAGGGAAAAGCTCCCGCTGGCCTGTTATTGTCTTGTCACATTTTGAGGTTCCTCTCTGAAGTTTGTGGCCTGGGAAGAGCCGACACACTGATTGGTTGCAGGATGTGTGGAAGAAGGAGCGATAGGACGCTACGTTCTTCAGGCCTTCTGGCACTTCAAAGGCCTCTGGCGCACCGGGAGCTTTACCGGTTTCTAGGAATGGGTATCGTTCACATGTGCACTGATACAGTAGATACCTGGTACCTAGGAATCGATACCAGCAGTCAACAGTACCAATTTTTGGTCCGTTTGTGTATGTTGATAAATATTTATTGTTTTTTTATAATCAAATATTTGTTTTGTTTTATTGCAACATTTAAAAAGGAGCTGATATTATATAGAAATAAAAAAATAAAAAAATACAAATTAAATAAATAATAATAATAATACAAATAAATAGATGAATGAATAAATAAAAAATAATAAATAAAAACAACACATTTAAATAAAAATAAAAAATTAAATTAAATTATATCTAAAAACTTTGTTTTATTTTTTTAAAGGAGCTGATTGTGATAACTGCTGTCCAGTTTTATCACATATTAATTGTTTTTTATAATAAAATATTGTTTTTGTTCTATTGCAACATTTAAAAAGGAGCTGATATTATATATTAAAAAAATTAAAATTAAAAAATTTAATAAATAATAATACAAATAAATAGATAAATGAATTAAAAAAAAAAAATAAATAAATAAATACAATAACAAACTTACATAAATAAATACAAATAAAATGTAATCTAAAAACTTTTTTAAATTTTTTTAAAGGAGCTGATTGTGATAACTGCTGTCCAGTTGTTATATGTTGTTTTATTGTCACATGTCTGAGTATCATTTGCACCGATACAGTAGATACCTGGTACCTAGGAATCGATACCAGCAGTCAACAGTACCAATTTTTGGTCCGTTTGTGTATGTTGATAAATATTTATTGTTTTTTTATAATCAAATATTTGTTTTGTTTTATTGCAACATTTAAAAAGGAGCTGATATTATATAGAAATAAAAAAATAAAAAAATACAAATTAAATAAATAATAATAATAATACAAATAAATAGATGAATAAATAAATAAAAAATAATAAATAAAAACAACACATTTAAAAAAAAAAAAAAATACAATTAAATTATATCTAAAAACTTTGTTTTATTTTTTTAAAGGAGCTGATTGTGATAACTGCTGTCCAGTTTTATCACATATTAATTGTTTTTTATAATAAAATATTGTTTTTGTTCTATTGCAACATTTAAAAAGGAGCTGATATTATATATAAAAAAAAATTTAAAATTTAAAAATTTAATAAATAATAATACAAATAAATAGATAAATGAATTTAAAAAAAAAATAATAATAAATAAATACAATAACAAACTTACATAAATAAATACAAATAAAATTTAATCCAAAAACTTTTTAAAATTTTTTTAAAGGAGCTGATTGTGATAACTGCTGTCCAGTTGTTATATGTTGTTTTATTGTCACATGTCTGAGTATCATTTGCACCGATACAGTAGATACCTGGTACCTGGGAATTGATACCAGTAGTCAACAGTACCAATTTTTGGTCCGTTTGTATATGTTAATAAATATTAATTGTTTTTTTATAATCAAATATTTGTTTTGTTTTATTGCAACATTTAAAAAGTAGCTGATATTATATAGAACAAAACAAATAAATAAATACAAATTCAATAAATAATAATGATACAATAAATAAATAGATGAATAAATAAATAAAAAATAATAAATAAAAATAACAACACATTTCAATAAAAAAATACAATTAAATTAAATGTAAAAACTTTTATTTTATTTTTTTAAAAGAGCTGATTGTGATAACTGCTGTCCAGTTGTCGTATGTTGTTTTATATCACATGTCTGAGTATCATTTGCACCGATACCGTAGATTCCCGGTACCTGGGATTTGATACCAGTAGTCAACAGCACCAATGTTTGGTCCGTTTGTGTGTGTTGATAAATATGAATTTGTTTTTTTTATAATACATTTTTTTTGTTTGTTTTATTGCAACATTTAAAAAGGAGCTGATATTACATATTAAAAAATAAAAAAAACAAAAATGAAATAAATAATAATACAAATAAATAGATAGATGAATAAATAAATAAAGAATAATAAATACAATAACAAACTTACATAAATAAATACAAACACATTTGAATCTAAAAACTTTGTTTTATTTGTTTAAAAGGAGCTGATTGTGACAACTGATGTCCAGTTGTTATATGTTGTTTTATTGTCACATGTCTGAGTATCATTTTCACCGATACAGTAGATACCTGGGAATTGATACCAGTAGTCAACAGTACCAATGTTTGGTCCGTTTGTGTGTGTTGATAAATATGAATTGTTTTTTCTATAATGAAATGTTTTTTTTGTTTTATTGCAACATTTTAAAAGGAGCTGATATTATATAGAAAAAAAATAAAAAAATAAATACAAATTAAATAAATAATAATAATACAAATAAATAAATAGATGAATAAATAAATAACAAATAATAAATAAAAATAACAACACAATTAAATAAAAAATACAATGAAATTAAATCAAAAAATTTTGTTTTATTTTTTTAAAGGAACTGATTGTGATAACTGCTGTCCAGTTGTCGTATGTTTTATTATCACATAATTGTTTTTATAATAAAATATTTTTTTTGTTCTATTGCAACATTTAAAAAGGAGCTGATATTTTATATAAAAAAAATTAAAAATTAAAAAATTAAAAAATTAATAATACAAATAAATAAATAGATGAATAAATAAATAAAAAATAATAAATAAATACTATAGCAAACTTGAAAATAAATAAATAAACTTACAAATAAATAAAAATAAAATGTAATCTAAAAACTTTGTTTTATTTTTTTAAAGGAGCTGATTGTGATAACTGCTGTCCAGTTGTTATGTGTTGTTTTATTATCACATGTCTGAGTATCATTTGCACCGATACAGTAGATACCTGGTACCTGGGAATTGATACCAGTAGTCAACAGTACCAATGTTTGGTCCGTTTGTGTATGTTGATAAATATTAATTGTTTTTTTATAATCAAATATTTGTTTTGTTTTATTGCAACATTTAAAAAGTAGCTGATATTATATAGAAACAAATTAAAAAAATAAATACAAATTAAATAAATAATAATAATTCAAAAAAATAAATAGATGAATAAATAAATAACAAATAATAAATAAAAATAACAACACATTTAAATAAAAAATAAAAAATACAATTAAATTAAATCTAAAAACTCTGTTTTATTTTTTTAAAGGAGCTGATTGTGATAACTGCTGTCCAGTTGTCGTATGTTGTTTTATATCACATGTGTGAGTATCATTTGCACCGATACCGTAGATTCCCGGTACCTGGGAATTGATACCAGTAGTCAACAGTACCAATGTTTGGTCCGTTTGTGTGTGTTGATAAATATTAATTGTTTTTTTATAATAAAATAGTTATTTTTGTTCTATTGCAACCTTTAAAAAGGAGCTGATATTATATATAAAAAAAATTTAAAATTAAAAAATTAAATAAATAATAATACAAATAAATAGATAGATGAATAAATAAAAAAGAAATAATAAATAAATACAATAAGAAACCTACATAAATAAATACAAATAAAATGTTATCTAAAAACTTTGTTTTATTTTTTTAAAGGAGCTGATTGTGATAACTGCTGTCCAGTTGTTATATGTTGTTTTATTGTCACATGTCTGGGTATCATTTGCACTGATACAGTAGGTACCTGGTACCTGGGAATTGATACCTGTAGTCAACAGTACCAATTTTTGGTCCGTTTGTGTGTGTTGATAAATATTAATTGTTTTTTTATAATCAAATATTTGTTTTGTTTTATTGCAACATTTTAAAAGGAGCTGATATTATATAGAAAAAAATAAATAAATAAATACAAATTAAATAAATAATAATAATACAAATAAATAAATAGATGAATAAATAAATAACAAATAATAAATAAAAATAACAACACAATTAAATAAAAAATACAATGAAATTAAATCTAAAAATTTTGTTTTATTTTTTTAAAGGAACTGATTGTGATAACTGCTGTCCAGTTGTCGTATGTTTTATTATCACATATTAATTGTTTTTTATAATAAAATATTTTTTTTGTTCTATTGCAACATTTAAAAAGGAGCTGATATTATATATAAAAAAAATAAAAAATTAAAAAATTAATAATACAAATAAATAAATAGATGAATAAATAAATAAAATATTAACAAATAATAAATAAAAATAACAACACATTTAAATAAAAAATACAATTAAATTAAATCTAAAAACTTTTGTTTTATTTTTTTAAAGGAGCTGATTGTGATAACTGCTGTCCAGTTGTTGTATGTTGTTTTATATCACATGTGTGAGTATCATTTGCACCGATATCGTAGACTCCCGGTACCTGGGAATTGATACCAGTAGTCAACAATACCAATGTTTGGTCCGTTTGTGTGTCTTGATAAATATTTTTTTTTTATAATTTTTTTTTTTTTTTTTCTATTGCAACATTTAGAAAGGAGCTGATATTATATATATAAAAAAAAAAAAAAAAATGAAATAAATAATATTACAAATAAATAAATAGATCCATCCATCCATCCATCTTCTTCCGCTTATCCGAGGTCGGGTCGCGGGGGCAGCAGCCTAAGCAGGGAAGCCCAGACTTCCCTCTCCCCAGCCACTTCGTCCAGCTCCTCCCGGGGGATCCCGAGGCGTTCCCAGGCCAGTCGGGAGACATAGTCTTCCCAACGTGTCCTGGGTCTTCCTCGTGGCCTCCTACCAGTCGGACATGCCCTAAACACCTCCTTAGGGAGGCGCTCGGGTGGCATCCTGACCAGATGCCCGAACCACCTCATCTGGCTCCTCTCGATGTGGAGGAGCAGCGGCTTTACTTTGAGCTCCCCCCGGATGACAGAGCTTCTCACCCTATCTCTAAGGGAGAGCCCCGCCACCCGGCGGAGGAAACTCATTTCGGCCGCTTGTACCCGTGATCTTGTCCTTTCGGTCATAACCCAAAGCTCATGACCATAGGTGAGGATGGGAACGTAGATCGACCGGTAAATTGAGAGCTTTGCCTTCCGGCTCAGCTCCTTCTTCACCACAACGGATCGATACAGCGTCCGCATTACTGAAGACGCCGCACCGATCCGCCTGTCGATCTCACGATCCACTCTTCCCTCACTCGTGAACAAGACTCCGAGGTACTTGAACTCCTCCACTTGGGGCAAGATCTCCTCCCCAACCCGGAGATGGCACTCCACCCTTTTCCGGGCGAGAACCATGGACTCGGACTTGGAGGTGCTGATTCTCATCCCAGTCGCTTCACACTCAGCTGCGAATCGATCCAGTGAGAGCTGAAGATCCTGGCCAGATGAAGCCATCAGGACCAAATCATCTGCAAAAAGCAGAGACCTAATCCTGCAGCCACCAAACCGGATCCCCTCAACGTCTTGACTGCGCCTAGAAATTCTGTCCATAAAAGTTATGAACAGAATCGGTGACAAAGGGCAGCCTTGGCGGAGTCCAACCCTCACCGGAAACGTGTCCGACTTACTGCCGGCAATGCGAACCAAGCTCTGACACTGATCATACAGGGAGCGGACCGCCACAATCAGACAGTCCGAAACCCCATACTCTCTGAGCACTCCCCACAGGACTTCCCGAGGGACACGGTCGAATGCCTTCTCCACAAAGCACATGTAGACTGGTTGGGCAAACTCCCATGCACCCTCAAGGACCCTGCCGAGAATATAGAGCTGGTCCACAGTTCCACGACCAGGACGAAAACCACACTGTTCCTCCTGAATCCGAGGTTCGACTATCCGGCGTAGCCTCCTCTCCAGTACACCTGAATAGACCTTACCGGGAAGGCTGAGGAGTGTGATCCCACGATAGTTAGAACACACCCTCCGGTTCCCCTTTTTAAAGAGAGGAACCACCACCCCGGTCTGCCAATCCAGAGGTACTGCCCCCGATGTCCACGCGATGCTGCAGAGTCTTGTCAACCAAGACAGCCCTACAGCATCCAGAGCCTTAAGGAACTCTGGGCGGATCTCATCCACCCCCGGGGCCTTGCCACCGAGGAGCTTTTTAACTACCTCAGCAACCTCATCCCCAGAAATAGGAGAGCCCACCACAGATTCCCCAGGCACTGCTTCCTCATAGGAAGACATGTTGGTGGGATTGAGGAGGTCTTCAAAGTATTCCCTCCACCGATCCACAACTTCCGCAGTCGAGGTCAGCAGAACACCATCCGCACCATACACGGTGTTGGTAGTGCACTGCTTCCCCTTCCTGAGGCGGCGGATGGTGGTCCAGAATCGCTTCGAAGCCGTCCGGAAGTCGTTTTCCATGGCTTCCCCGAACTCCTCCCATGTCCGAGTTTTTGCCTCCGCGACTGCTGAAGCCGCACACCGCTTGGCCTGTCGGTACCTGTCCGCTGCCTCAGGAGTCCCATGAGCCAAAAGAACCCGATAGGACTCCTTCTTCAACTTGACGGCATCCCTCACCGCCGGTGTCCACCAACGGGTTCTAGGATTACCGCCACGACAGGCACCAACTACCTTGCGGCCACAGCTCCAATCAGCCGCCTCGACAATAGAGGTGCGGAACATGGTCCACTCGGACTCAATGTCCAGCACCTCCCTCGTGACATGTTCAAAGTTCTTCCGGAGGTGGGAATTGAAACTCTCTCTGACAGGAGACTCTGCCAGACGTTCCCAGCAAACCCTCACAATGCGTTTGGGCCTGCCAGGTCTGTCCGGCATCCTCCCCCACCATCGCAGCCAACTCACCACCAGGTGGTGATCGGTAGAAAGCTCCGCCCCTCTCTTCACCCGAGTGTCCAAAACATGAGGCCGCAAATCCGATGACACAACTACAAAGTCGATCATAGAACTGCGGCCTAGGGTGTCCTGGTGCCAAGTGCACATATGGACACCCTTATGCTTGAACATGGTGTTCGTTATGGACAATCCGTGACGGGCACAAAAGTCCAATAACAAAACACCACTTGGGTTCAGATCCGGGCGGCCATTCTTCCCAATCACGCCTCTCCAGGTTTCACTGTCGTTGCCAATATGAGCGTTGAATTCCCCCAGTAAAACGAGGGAATCACCCGGGGGAGCACTCTCAAGTACTCCCTCGAGTGAATCCAAAAAGGGTGGGTACTCTGAGCTGCTGTTTGGCGCGTAAGCGCAAACAACAGTCAGGACCCGTCCCCCCACCCGAAGGCGGAGGGAAGCTACCCTCTCGTCCACCGGGTTGAACTCCAACGTGCAGGCTCTGAGCCGGGGGGCAACAAGAATTGCTACCCCAGCCCGTCGCCTCTCACTGCTGGCAACGCCAGAGTGGAAGAGAGTCCATCCCCTCTCGAGAGAACTGGTTCCAGAGCCCTCGCTGTGCGTCGAGGTGAGTCCGACTATATCCAACCGGAACTTCTCTACCTCGCGCACTAGCTCAGGCTCCTTCCCCCCCAGCGAGGTGACGTTCCACGTCCCAAGAGCTAGCTTCTGTAGCCGAGGATCGGACCGCCAAGTGCCCTGCCTTCGGCTGCCGCCCAGCTCACATTGCACCCGACCTCTATGGCCCCTGCTATGGGTGGTGAGCCCATTGGAGGGGGGACCCACGTTGCCTCTTCGGGCTGTGCCCGGCCGGGCCCCATGGGGACAGGCCCGGCCACCAGGCGCTCGCCATCGTGCCCCAACTCCGGGCCTGGCTCCGGAGGGGGGCCCCGGTGACCCGCGTCCGGGCGAGGGAAATCTGAGTCTCGGTTCTTGCATTTCCATAGAAGTCTTCGAGCTGCTCTTTGTCTGATCCCTCACCTAGGACCTGTTTGTCTTGGGAGACCCTACCAGGGGGCATGGAAGCGCCCGGACAACATAGCTCCTAGGATCATTGGGACACGCAAACTCCTCTACCACGTTAAGGTGGCAGCTCAGATAAATAAAATAAATAAAATAAAATAAATAGATGAATAAATAAAAAAATAATAATACATAAATACAATAACAAACTTACATAAATAAATACAAATAAAATGTAATCTAAAAACTTTGTTTTATTTGTTTAAAAGAGCTGATTGTGATAACTGCTGTCCAGTTGTTATATGTTGTTTTATTGTCACCTGTCTGAGTATCATTTGCACCGATACAGTAGAATTGATACCTGTAGTCAACAGTAATTTAAATTTTCCTGAGGGACCTCTCCTGAAGGAATCAATAAAGTACTATCTATCTATCTACCAAATTTTGGTCCGTTTGTGTGTGTTGATAAATAATAGTTTTTTTATAATAAAATCTTTTTTTTAAAAGGAGCTGATATTATATATAAAAAAATAAATAAATATATAAATAATTAATTAATTAGATAAATAATACAAATAAATAAATACAGTAGATGAATAAATACATAAAAAATAATACATAAAAACAATAACCAATTTAAATAAATAAATACAATTAATACAAAGTAAAGCCGCTGCTCCTCTACATGGAGAGGAGCCAGATGAGGTGGTTCGGGCATCTGGTCAGGATGCCACCCGAACGCCTCCCTAGGGAGGTGTTTCGGGCACGTCCGACCGGTAGGAAGCCACGGGGAAGACCCAGGACACGTTGGGAAGACTATGTCTCCCGGCTGGCCTGGGAACGCCTCGGGATCCCCCGAGAAGAGCTGGACAAAGTGGCTGGGGAGAGGGAAGTCTGGGCTTCCCTGCTTAAGCTGCTGCCCCCGCGACCCGACCTCAGATAAGCGGAAGAAGATGGATGGATGGATGGAATCTCAAAACTTATTTTTTTAAAGGAGCTGATTGTGATAACTGCTGTCCAGTTGTTATGTTGTTTTATTATCACATGTCTGAGTATCATTTGCACCGATACAGAGTAGATTCCCGGTACCTGGGAATTGATACCAGTAGTCAACAGTACCAATTGTTGGTCCGTTTGTAAATTAATTGTCTTTTATAATAAAATAAAATAAAATGTAATGCAACATTTAAAAAGGAGCTGATATGATTTAGAATAAATTAATAAAGATTAAACAAATGATAATAATAAAATATATGATAATACAAAAATAAAATAGATAAAAACAATTACAAATTTAAATAAATAAATACAAATTAAATGTAATTAAATTAAAAAACTTTATTTAAAATTTAAAAAAAAGAACTGATAATATTAACTGCTGTCCTGTTGTTATGTGTTGTTTTAATATGTTATTTTATTATGTTGTTTTATTTTCACATGTCTGATACGTTCTTCAGGCCTTCTGGCACTTCAAAGACCGGAGCTTTACCGGTTTCTAAGGATGGGTATCGTTCACATGTGCCCCGATACAGTAGATTCCCGGTACCAGGGTATCGATACCAGCAGTCAACAGTACCAATTTTTGGTCCGTTTGTGTGTGTTGATAAATATGTATATATATTTTTTTTTTTATAATATTTTTTACATTTTTGCATTGCAACATTTAAAAAAGGAGCTGATATTATATATATAAAAACATAAAATACATTAAGATTAAACAAATAATCATAATAATAAGATAAATAATAATACAAAAAAATAGATGAATAAAAAAATAATAAAATTAAAAACAATTACAAATTTAAATAAATAAATACAAATAAAATACAATTAAATTAAAAAACGTTTTTTTTGTTTTTTTTTAAATAGCTGATTATGAGAACTGCTGTCCAATTGATATATGTTGTTTTATTATCAGATGTCTGAGTATCATTTGCACCAATACAGTAGATTCCTAGTACCTTTTGGTCCGTTTGTGTGTGTTGATGAATATATATATATATATATATATATATATATATATATATATATATATATATATATATATATATATATATATATATATATATATATATTATAATGAAATAAAAAATATTTTAATGCAACATTTAAAAAGGAGCTGATTTGATATAGAAAAAAATAGAAATAAATAAAGAATAAACAAATATTTTTTTTAATTTTTTATAAAAACAATTAAAAATTTAAATAAATAAATACAAGTAAAATATAAATTTAAAAAAAAAATCATATTGCGCCACACATTTTCAATTGGAGACAGGTCTGGACTACAGGCAGGCCAGTCTAGTACCCGCACTCTTTTACTATGAAGCCACACTGTTGTAACATGTGGCTTGGCATTGTCTTGCTGAAATAAGCAGGGGCGTCCATGATAACATTGCTTGGATGGCAACATATGTTGCTCCAAAGCCTGTATGTACCTTTCAGCATTAATGGTGCCTTCACAGATGTGTAAGTTACCCATGTCTTGGGCACTAATACACCCCCATACCATCACACATGCTGGCTTTTACACTTTGCACCTATAACAATCCGGGCGGTTCTTTTCCTCTTTGTTCCGGCGGACATGACGTCCACAGTTTCCAAAAACAATTTGAAATGTGGAATCGTCAGACCACAGAACTTTTTTTACACTTTGCATCAGTCCATCTTAGATGAGCTCGGGCCCAGTTTCCGGGTGTTGTTGATAAATGGCTTTGGCTTTGCACAGTAGAGCTTTAACTTACACTTACAGATGTAGCGACCAACTGTAGTTACTGACAGTGGTTTTCTGAGGTGTTCCTGAGCCCATGTGGTGATATCCTTTACACACGGATGTCGCTTTTTGATGCAGTACCGCCTGAGGGATGGAAGGTCCGTAATATCATCGCTTACGTGCTGTGATTTCTCCAGATTCTCGGAACCTTTTGAGGATATTACAGACTTTAGATGGTGAAATCCCTAAATTTCTTGCAATAGCTCATTAAAAAAAAACATCCTTCTTTGCACACTGACAAAGCTTAACCTATTGTTACTATAACAATCTACAAGGTTAATATAAGTTGCTTCTCTTTCTTCTCCTCCATTTTCCTGCTTTCTTTTGTATCTCTAGTTATTACATATATGTATTGTTGCATTTGAACAACTGTATTGTTGATAATAGAGCTAAATTATTGGTATTGTTCATTATCAATAGTGCTATTTCTATTGGTATCTGTATTGCTCCATTTGTAGTGTCATAATGCTCATTGTCATTTCTGTATTATTTATTTCACTCACTGCTTATTTGCTATTACCATTGGCGTTGTTAGGCCTATTTTAGGGGGGCTCAAGCCCCCCTAAAATATTCTTAAGCCCCCCTAAATAATTTGGTGGGGTTTTTTTGTTTTTTTTTACAAATAAATGCAGACATATTCATTATAAAGTGGCCCAAATATGAGTTTAAATAAATAATCATATAACCTGTTATTATTCACTCAGTTTCCCCTCACTTCGTAGCGTAAGGTAGAGAGCCCCTTTCGTGCGTCGGTATCCAATCCATTCCACTTGTTCATATAGAAAATGCCCACATCACTCAAAATCCAGCCCGCATTTTCTCTGCGACCTTGCTTGCGGTCCTGCAGGTGTACGAAGCACATTATCTTACTTTACAATGAGTGAAGCTGCACGAAACCTTGTGTGTGCAATTGTAAATCATTTATTTTTTAAGTTTTGTGTTTCTTGTAGAATCTATATAAAGTAATATACATAAGCCTATTGTTAAAATAATGAAAAAAACATAATTAAATATATTTGTTTTATTGTATTGTTACATTAATAGCTGTTTTATTATTATAGGCAGGCCCGGCCCTAACCAATCTGGCGCCCTAGGCAAGATTTTAGGTGGCGCCCCCCCACATCGGCAGTGAAGTGTATATACTCACAAGAACCCGAAGAGCTTTGTTTTTGACCTTTAATATATAAAGGGGTGGAAAAGTGACGATTACCTGCAGGGCAAACATTAGCTAACCAGAAGGCAATAACAATGTAAACAAAAAACACCTGCTTAAAAGATCTAATACAAACATGTATATGCATGTACAACACTTAGAACTTTTAGCATATCAGTATGTGGAATTAAATTATGGAATGGATTAAGTAAAGAAGTTAAAAATTGTACTGATATGATCCAGTTTAAGAGGTTGTGCAAAATAATAGTGCTTACAGAGTACAAAGAAGAAGAATTATGAGAAATACTTTCAACCTTATTTAAAATAAGATATTCTTCATCTCAGTATGTTAATAATGACTGAATTAATTAATTAATTACATATTACAAAACTGTTGTATACTAATTCATAGATGTTATTTTATTATATAAAAAGGTCAGTAAATGATTCTATATATTTGTAAACGCTTTGAAGTGGGAAAGGGGTAGGATTAAATAAGCTTTGCTTCTTCCTACTCCTTTTCGGGCATGATGTAAAATGAAATGATATGAAATTGTGTGATGTATTATGATGTAAGTGTGTTCATGTTCGAAATAAACTATAGAAAGAAAGAAATGTCCCTGAGGAATGTAAGGTGGGAGTACTGTAATTACCTAACGTTACATTATTATTTTCCATAACAATTTAGCCCCCTCCACAATATTAACCCGACGTTAAAACAGAACTAGCTATTTATTGATTAGCAATTGCCGAATCATGTAATGTTGTAACAAATAATATTTCCATTAAATAGGCTTTACTTTGCATTTTAATTAACGTGGGATTATTTTTTGTATTTAGAAATAATAGTACCAACTTTTTTTTCTTTTTTTTTTTCTCCAACATTTGTGGCACTGGCGTGGCGCCCCCTGATGGACGGCGCCCTTAGCATTTGCCTATACGGCCTATGCCACGGGCCGGCCCTGATTATAGGATGGCTTGTTAAACATTTAATAGGATTTTCAGAGGGAGGAAAAACCAAGACATTTAATATAAAATGTAAAATGAATAAATACATTAAAAGAAAATATATGGTTAAAAGCCATCGTCCCGGGGAGCATTTCATTTCGTCCCGTGCATTTAAAAAAAATAATAATAATAACAATGAATAATTTCTAAGTCTTTGTTAGCCGTTTGTGAAGTTTTGTGCTCGTGCGTAACATTCGCTCGCATCCTGTGCATCTCCTGGGGGCAAAGCCCCCCCTATCCTTAAAAGCTAGTGACGCCCCTGGCTATTACTTTTACTATCATATTTGTATATGTCCTATTTGCTGATGTTGCTCTATTACTGTTGTTGTTGTTGTTGTTTTTGTCTCTCAATCTTATCCCCCTCTTGTCCCCACAATTTCCCCCTCTGCCTTTCTTCTTTTGTCTTTCTATCCCCTCCTGCTCCCGCCCGGCTGCACCAAATGATAATATAAATACATTTAATAAAGTCAAATACAAATAAGACAGCAATAGAAGTATCTCACACTTCTATATGATTTGTCTGAGAAGCTGGACAGGACAAAAAAAAAAAAAAAAAAGTGCACTTCGCCTTTAAATATACGACGATCACTTTACGATGTATTCTCATCCAACAGGCGAGGAAATGATATTTTTGACAATCAAATGTCTGTTTTCTCCGCAACCTTTTCACTCCCGACTTTTTCCACCGTCTCCTGTCGCTGTCTCGCTCTTTCCAATCGCCAGCATTCCTTTCCCGCTTTTTTTTTTTTTGTTCCCCTTACTTTATTCCACTCGCCGCTGCCTTTTTTTTGTTTGTTTTTCTGCCCTTTCGACCTTTACCTGCGCACCCGATTCGTCATCTTTTTTTTTTTCATGTTCGTCTTTCTTGATCCTCTTCCTTTGTGACAAAGCCAGGGTTAAACACACACCTGGCCCAGTTCTGTCCGTCCTGCTGTCAACTCTCATCTGCTGAATGAATGGCTCACCTTGCCCCACACACACACATATTATTGTATTTCTTACCTTCTTGAGACCAGAGACAAATGCCTCCCTCTTTAGGACCACCCTTTCTAGATATATAAAGATTTGTATTTATCACATTAATAATATATACATACGATGCAAATATAAAAAAGGTAAGCTTTTGTATGCACATTAAATCAACAAAAAATCCTGACTTTGGAGCAATGTTCACGGACTCTAGTATGTGGCTCTCTGTTACATGCAATGGTTTTCCGTATTGGGACCATTAATTATGTCCTAACTTGTTCACACCTCCTCATATGGAAGGTGCTTTTCCTTGTTGATGTCTCAAGAAGGGTAGAAATACAATAAAAAACACACACACACATGTCGTACCTTCTTGAGACCAGAGACAAATGCCTCTCTCTTTAGGACCACCCTTTCTAGATATATAAAGATTTGTATTTACCACATTAATAATATATACATACGATGCAAATATAAAAAAGGTAAGCTTTTGTATGCACATTAAATCAACAAAAAATCCTGACTTTGGAGCAATGTTCACGGACTCTAGTATGTGGCTCTCTGTTAGATGCAATGGTTTTCCGTATTGGGACCATTAATTATGTCCTAACTTGTTCACACCTCCTCATATGGAAGGTGCTTTTCCTTGTTGATGTCTCAAGAAGGGTAGAAATACAATAAAAAACACACACACACATGTCGTACCTTCTTGAGACCAGAGACAAATGCCTCTCTCTTTAGGACCACCCTTTCTAGATATATAAAGATTTGTATTTACCACATTAATAATATATACATACGATGCAAATATAAAAAAGGTAAGCTTTTGTATGCACATTAAATCAACAAAAAATCCTGACTTTGGAGCAATGTTCACGGACTCTAGTATGTGGCTCTCTGTTAGATGCAATGGTTTTCCGTATTGGGACCATTAATTATGTCCTAACTTGTTCACACCTCCTCATATGGAAGGTGCTTTTCCTTGTTGATGTCTCAAGAAAGGTTGAAATACAAGAAAAAACACACACACATTCTTGTATGTCATACCTTCTTGAGACCAGAGACAAATGCCTCCCTCTTTAGGACCACCCTTTCTAGATATATAAAGATTTGTATTTACCACATTAATAATATATACATACGATGCAAATATAAAAAAGGTAAGCTTTTGTATGCACATTAAATCAACAAAAAATCCTGACTTTGGAGCAATGTTCACGGACTCTAGTATTTGGCTCTCTGTTAGATGCAAAGGTTTTCCGTATTGGGACCATTAATTATGTCCTAACTTGTTCACACCTCCTCATATGGAAGGTGCTTTTCCTTGTTGATGTCTCAAGAAGGGTAAAAATACAAGAAAACACACACACACACACACACACATTCTTGTATGTGGTACTTTCTTGAGACCAGAGACAAATGCCTACCTCTTTAGGACCAGCCTTTCTAGATATATAAAGATTTGTATTTACCACATTAATAATATATACATACTATGCAAATATAAAAAAGGTGAGCTTTTTAAGCTTTTGTATGCACGTTAAATCAACAAAAAGTCCTGACTTTGGAGCCATGTTCACGGACTCTATTATTTGTCTCTCTATTAGATGCAATGGTTTTCTGTATTGGGACCATGATTTCGGTCCTAACTTGTTCGCCGGTCCTCATATGGAAGCTACTTTTCCTAGTTGATGTCTCAAGAAGGATATAAATACAAGAACGCGCACACACACACACACACACACATTCTTGTATTTATTACATTTCTAGATATATAAAGCTTTGTATTTACCACATTAATAATATATAGATACTATGCAAATATAAAAAAGGTAAGCTTATATATATATTTTTTAATTTTATTCATGTTTTCTTTGTAATTGGTTTTTAATCTTCATTATTTACTTCAAGTTAATATAGTATGTCTCTATATACCGGTACATATTGACTTTATAAATTTTGGCCAAAGGGGGCACATTTCAATTTCTTACACACACCTGTTATTACTTGTGTTGGCCAGAGGGGGAGCGCTTCAAATTTTTAGACACACTTGTTATTTCATATGTTGAACAGAGGGGGCTGCCGTCTTGTTTTATCATATATTGCTGCCTTTGCACCTGTCAATGTTTACTTTTGTATGCAAATTAAATCAACAAAAAATCCTGACTTTGGAGCAGTGTTCACGGACTCTAGTATCTGGCTCTCTATTAGATGCAATGGTTTTCCGTATTGGGACCATGATTTCGGTCCTAACTTGTTCACTCCTCCTCATATGGAAGCTACTTTTCCTTGTTGATGGCTCAAGAAAGAAATACAAGAACACACACACACACACACACACACACTTGTTGCCCTCTCCAGTCTATCCTGTTTCTAATCTATCGGTGCATTGTGTTGAGCCATGAAGCATGCCGTTGCAGACCCAGCCTGCTGTAACACATGCTCACACGGCCTCGCGCCTCTCAGTGTGTGTGTGTGTGTGTGTGTGTGTGTGTGTGTGTGTGTGTGTGTGTGTGTGTGTGTGTGTGTGTGTGTGTGTGTGTGTGTGTGTGTGTGTGTGTGTGTGTGTGTGTGTGTGTGTGTGTGTGTGTGTGTGTGTGTGCTTGTATTTTTACCTTTCTTGAGACATCAACAAGGAAAAGTAGCTTCCATATGAGGAGGTGTGAACAAGTTAGGACATAAATCATGGTCCCAATACGGAAAACCATTGCATCTAATAGAGAGCCAGATACTAGAGTCCGTGAACATTGCTTCAAAGTCAGGATTTTTTTGTTGTTTTAATGTGCATACAAAAGTAAACATTGACAGGTGCAAAGGCAGCAATGTATGATAAAACAAGACGGCAGCCCCCTCTGGTCAACATATGAAATAACAAGTGTGTCTAAAAATTTGAAGTGCTCCCCCTCTGGCCAACATATGTAATAACAAGTGTGTAAGAAATTGAAATGTGCCCCTTTTGGCCAAAATTAATCAAATAAATATGTATATAGAGACATACTGTAATAACTTGAAGTAAATAATGAAGATTAAAAACTTTATTAATTAATTAATTAAAAAATTACAAACAAAAAATTCCCCCCAAAAATGTGTCAACTTTTTTCTAATAAAATTGAGAACAATTTCTCATATTCATTCTGTTTCTGTAATATTGCGAGATTTTCTCGTAAAATTATTACTTTTTTAATGTAATATTATCACTTTTTAATGCAAAATGGTGGCATTTGTCGTATAAAATTCCGACTTTTATCACAACATTGCGAATTTTTTTGTCGTTGTTGTAAGATAGTGACATTTTTTGAGTTTTTTGTCATCATTTCGCCAAGTAAAACATACGATTATTATTATAATATTGCCAACATTTTTAAGGATTCTTATAAAATTGTGACTTTTGTCGAGTAAAATGACGAATCTTTTCATAAAATTGCTCAAATGTATAAGCTTTTCTTGTAAAATTGCGACTGTTTTTGAGTAAAATTCCAACTTTTATCATAATATCGCACAAATGTTCAGTTTTTCTTTTAAAATGTTGACTTGCGTTGAGTAAAATTTTTTTTTTTTGTGAAATTGTGACCTTTTTCTTGTGAAATTCCAACTCATTTTTCACAACAAACTGTTTTATATTTGCATAGTATGTATATATTATTAATGTTGTAAAAACAAATCTTTATATATCTAGAATTGGTGGTCCTAAAGAGGGAGGCATTTGTCTCTGGTCTCAAGGAGGTAAGAAATACAATAACATGTGTATGTTCTTGTAATTCCACCCTTCTTGAGACATCAACAAGGAAAAGTATCTTCCATATGAGGAGGTGTGAAGAAGTGATGACATAAATCATGGTCCCAATAACATTGCATTTTATAGAGAATGTCTCATTTGCACCCCTGCTGGTGACATCTATCAAAATGAGGGTGGTCACAAAAAAGGAGGGATTTTTTTCAAATCGGCTTTAAAAGTGATCCCCTCTCAACATATGAAATAACAAGTTTGTGTAAAAATTTGAAGTGCTCCCCCTCTGGTCAACATATGAAATAACACGTGTGTGAAAGAAATTGAAATGTGCCCCCTTTGGCAAAAATTAATAATTAAAAAAAAAAAAAAAAAAAAAAAAAAAATGTTTTTTATATATATATATATATACAGGTAAAAGCCAGTAAATTAGAATATTTTGGAAAAACTTGATTTATTTCAGTAATTGCATTCAAAAGGTGTAACTTGTACATTATATTTATTCATTGCACAAAGACTGATGCATTCAAATGTTTATTTCATTTAATTGTTGATGATTTGAAGTGGCAACAAATGAAAATCCAAAATTCCGTGTGTCACAAAATTAGAATATTACTTAAGGCTAATACAAAAAAGGGATTTTTAGAAATGTTGGCCAACTGAAAAGTATGAAAATGAAAAATATGAGCATGTACAATACTCAATACTTGGTTGGAGCTCCTTTTGCCTCAATTACTGCGTTAATGCGGCGTGGCATGGAGTCGATGAGTTTCTGGCACTGCTCAGGTGTTATGAGAGCCCAGGTTGCTCTGATAGTGGCCTTCAACTCTTCTGCGTTTTTGGGTCTGGCATTCTGCATCTTCCTTTTCACAATACCCCACAGATTTTCTATGGGGCTAAGGTCAGGGGAGTTGGCGGGCCAATTTAGAACAGAAATACCATGGTCCGTAAACCAGGCACGGGTAGATTTTGCGCTGTGTGCAGGCGCCAAGTCCTGTTGGAACTTGAAATCTCCATCTCCATAGAGCAGGTCAGCAGCAGGAAGCATGAAGTGCTCTAAAACTTGCTGGTAGACGGCTGCGTTGACCCTGGAACTCAGGAAACAGAGTGGACCGACACCAGCTGGACTGCTGCTGAGTGGTCCAAAGTCATGTTTTCTGACGAAAGCAAGTTTTGCATTTCCTTTGGAAATCGAGGTCCCAGAGTCTGGAGGAAGACAGGAGAGGCACAGGATCCACGTTGCCTGAAGTCTAGTGTAAAGTTTCCACCATCAGTGATGGTTTGGGGTGCCATGTCATCTGCTGGTGTCGGTCCACTCTGTTTCCTGAGATCCAGGGTCAACGCAGCCGTCTACCAGCAAGTTTTAGAGCACTTCATGCTTCCTGCTGCTGACCTGCTCTATGGAGATGGAGATTTCAAGTTCCAACAGGACTTGGCGCCTGCACACAGCGCAAAATCTACCCGTGCCTGGTTTACGGACCATGGTATTTCTGTTCTAAATTGGCCCGCCAACTCCCCTGACCTTAGCCCCATAGAAAATCTGTGGGTTATTGTGAAAAGGAAGATGCAGAATGCCAGACCCAAAAACGCAGAAGAGTTGAAGGCCACTATCAGAGCAACCTGGGCTCTCATAACACCTGAGCAGTGCCAGAAACTCATCGACTCCATGCCACGCTGCATTAACGCAGTAATTGAGGCAAAAGGAGCTCCAACCAAGTATTGAGTATTGTACATGCTCATATTTTTCATTTTCATACTTTTCAGTTGGCCAACATTTCTAAAAATCCCTTTTTTGTATTAGCCTTAAGTAATATTCTAATTTTGTGACACACGGAATTTTGGATTTTCATTTGTTGCCACTTCAAATCATCAAAATTAAATGAAATAATCATTTGAATGCATCAGTCTGTGTGCAATGAATAAATATAATGTACAAGTTACACCTTTTGAATGCAATTACTGAAATAAATCAAGTTTTTCAAAATATTCTAATTTACTGGCTTTTACCTGTGTGTATATATATATATATATATATGTATATATATATATATATATATATATATATATATATATATATATATATATATATATATTTATATATATATATATGTATATAGAGACATACTGTAATAAAAAAGTAAATAATGAATATTAAAAACCAAATACCAACAAAAAAATCCCCAAAAACTTTTTTCTTTTAAAATCGGCAACAATTTCTCATATTCTTTCTTGTTTCTGTAATATTGCAAGATTTTCTCGTAAAATTATAACTTTTTTAATGTAAAATGATTACTTTTTAATGCAAAATGGTGACATTTGTCATATAAAATTCAAACTTTTATCACACACAACATTGCCCAATTTTTTGTCGTAAGTGACATTTTTGGATTAAAATGATGACTTTTGACATAATTTTGCCAAGCAAAAATTCCAATCATTATTATATTATTTGACAACATTTTAAAGTTTTCTTATAAAATTGTGACTTTTTGTTGAGTAAAATGACGACTCTTTTCATAAAATTGCCAACATTTTAAGGTTTTCTTGTAAAATTGTGACTGTTTTAAAAGTGCTTCCCCTCTGGTCAACATATGAAATAACAAGTGTGTGTAAGAAATTTAAATGCGTCCCCTTTGGCAAAAATGAATAAAAAAAATAAATAAAAAAAACAAGTTTATCGAGACATACTGTAATAACTTGACATAAATAATGAAGATTAAAAATCAATTACCAACAAAAAATTCCCCCCCTAAAAATGTGTCGACTTTTTTCTTATAAATTTGGGACAATTTCTAATATTCTTACTGTTTCTGTAATATTGCAAGATTTTCTCGTGAAGGTATTACTTTTTTTATGTAAAATGGTGACATTTGTCTGACTTTTATCACAACATTGACATTTTTTTTGTCGTTGTTGTAAAACAGTGACATTTTCTGAGTAAAATTATGACTTTTGTCATAATTTTGCCAAGCAAAAATTCCAATCATTATTATATTATTTGACAACATTTTAAAGTTTTCTTATAAAATTGTGACTTTTTGTTGAGTAAAATGACGACTCTTTTCATAAAATTGCCAACATTTTAAGGTTTTCT
This sequence comes from Nerophis lumbriciformis, assembly GCF_033978685.3. Classification (NCBI taxonomy): domain Eukaryota; kingdom Metazoa; phylum Chordata; class Actinopteri; order Syngnathiformes; family Syngnathidae; genus Nerophis; species Nerophis lumbriciformis. The sequence continues at coordinate 12,539,170 of NC_084552.2, read as the reverse complement.
TGTAAAATTGTGACAGTTTTAAAAGTGCTTCCCCTCTGGTCAACATATGAAATAACAAGTGTGTGTAAGAAATTGAAATGCGCCCCCTTTGGCAAAAATGAATAAAAAAAAACAACAAAAAACACGTTTATCGAGACATACTGTAATAACTTGACATAAATAATGAAGATTAAAAATCAATTACCAACAAAAAATTCCCCCCCCCAAAAATGTGTCGACTTTTTTCTTATAAACTTGGGACAATTTCTAATATTCTTACTGTTTCTGTAATATTGCAAGATTTTCTCGTGAAATTATTACTTTTTTTTATGTAAAATGGTGACATTTGTCCGACTTTTATCACAACATTGACATTTTTTTTGTCGTTGTAAAATAGTGACCTTTTCTGAGTAAAATGATGACTTTTGTCATAATTTTGCCAAGCAAAAATTCCGATTATTATTATATTATTTGACAACATTTTAAAGTTTTCTTATAAAATTGTGACTTTTTGTTGAGTAAAATGACGACTCTTTTCATAAAACTGCCAACATTTTAAGCTTTTCTTGTAGAATTGCGACTGTTTTAAAAGTGCTTCACCTCCGATCAACATATGAAATAACAAGTGTGTGTAATAAATTGAAATGCGCCCCCTTTGGCAAAAATGAATTAAATTTTTTTTTTAAAAAACAAGTTTATCGAGACGTACTGTAATAACTTGACATAAATAATGAAGATTAAAAATCAATTACCAACAAAAAATTCCCCCCCCCCAAAAAAATTTGTCGACTTTTTTCTTATAAACTTGGGACAATTTCTAATATTCTTACTGTTTCTGTAATATTGCAAGATTTTCTCGTGAAATTATTACTTTTTTTTTATGTAAAATGGTGACATTTGTCCGACTTTTATCACAACATTGAAATTTTTATTGTCGTTGTAAAATAGTGACCTTTTCTGAGTAAAATGATGACTTTTGTCATAATTTTGCCAAGTAAAAATTCCGATTATTATTATAACATTGCCATCATGAATTGCCTTGAATCGTGAATACAAATCTTTATATATCTAGAAAGGGTGGTCCTAAAGAGGCATTTTTCGTAGGTCTCAAGAAGGTAATAAATACAAAAGTGTGTGTGTGTGTGTGTGTGTGTGTGTGTGTGTGTGTGTGTGTGTGTGTGTGTGTGTGTGTGTGTGTGTGTGTGTGTGTGTGTGTGGTTTGTAGGTATGCACGGAGAATAGTTGCTGATGTCTTGAACCTTGGCGGTGGTTTTCACCCACCACTTAACACCGCAGTGGCACTAGGTCACCGGCCATGGACGCCATGTCCACGCTACTTCTCACTCCTGAGTGGGTTTCCTGCCGGGAGCAAAACACCAATTTAGAGGACCAAATAGGCTCCTGGTGATAAAACGGCAGAACTTTGTTCACCACAAAGCGGTTGCAGAAAAAACAACAGTGACTCAAGTGGTCGTCGTAAAGGAACTTCCTTCCCGAAGGAATAAAATGTTGAGACGTGTTTAGTTGTATCACCAGTTGTTGAAATATTTCCGCCCCTCAAAATGTTTCTTTTTTTTTTGGTTCCTATGAGAAGAGAAATACACCAACCAGGCATTGTAAATATGTTCACTTTCATGGAGAAAAACACATTCACACCTACTTACCATCTCTTTCTGTATGTAAAACATTTAGGGCCTGATTTACTGAAGCAGGGTTTTTTTTTTTTACGACATTATTAAGAAGCAGAAGCTCCAGAAATTTTGTTTAAGAGTGACGTGTTTACATTACAAAATAAACACATCAGCTTTCACACTGCACTGTCAATAAATTAATTATTCTGCCCTCTCTACTTGTTACCAGCGTGTGCAGATAGTTAACAGTATGAAGAAACAGAAGCTCCAGAAGTTTTGTTTAAGAGTGACGTGTTTACATTACAAAATAAACACATCAGTTTTTACACTGCACAGTCTACACATTCATCGTTCTGCCCTCGCTACTCGTTACCAGCGCGTGCAGATAGTTAACAGTATGAAGAAACAGAAGCTCCAGAACTTTTGTTTGAGAATGATGTGTTTACATTACAAATTAAAGCTCCAGAAGTTTTGTTGAAGAGTGATGTTTACATTAAAAGTAAACACATCAGCTTTCACACTGCACTGTCAACACATTCATTATCCTGCCCTCGCTACTCGTTAACAGCGTGTGCAGATAGTTAACAGTATGAAGAAACAGAAGCTCCAGAAGTTTTGTTTAAGAGTGACGTGTTTACATTACAAAGTAAACACATCAGCTTTCACACTGCACTGTCAGTATATGCATTATTCTGCCTTCGCTACTCATTACCAGCGTGTGCAGATAGTTAACAGTATGAAGAAACAGAAGCTCCAGAAGTTTTGTTTAAGAGTGACGCGTTTACATTACAAAGTAAACACATCAGCTTTCACACTGCACTGTCAATAAATTAACTATTCTGCCCTCGCTACTCGTTACCAGCGTGTGCAGATAGTTAACAGTATGAAGAAACAGAAGCTCCAGAAGTTTTGTTTAAGAGTGACGTCTTTACATTGCAAAATAAACACATCAGCTTTCAGACTGCACTGTCAAGAAATTAATTATTCTGCCCTCGCTACTCGTTTACAGCATGTGCAGATAGTTAACAGTATGAAGAAACAGAAGCTCCAGAAGTTTTGTTTAAGAGTGACGCGTTTACATTACAAAGTAAACACACCAGCTTTCACACTGCACTGTCAACACATTCATCATTCTGCCCTCGCTACTCATTACCAGCGCGTGCAGATAGTTAACAGCATGAAGAAACGGAAGCTCCAGAAGTTTTGTTTAAGAGTGACGTGTTTACATTACAAAATAAACACATCAGCTTTCACACTGCGCTGTCAATAAATTCATTATTTTGCCCTCGCTACTCATTACCAGCGTGTGCAGATAGTTAACAGTATGAAGAAACTGAAGCTCCAGAAGTTTTGTTTAAGAGTGACGTGTTTACATTGCAAAGTAAACACACCAGCTTTCACACTGCACTGTCAACACATTCATCATTGTGCCCTCGCTACTTGTTACCAGCGTGTGCAGATAGTTAACAGTATGAAGAAACAGAAGCTCCAGAAGTTTTGTTGGGGAGTGATGTTCCTTTTTTTTTTGCATTCTTTTCCTTCGCGAGTTGTATTTATTTACAGTTCTTCCTTCATTTTGGCATGTGAGACTGAAAATATAAGAATAACAAAAGTACAACATCCATTGTGTATTTTACATAAATAATGTCCATTATGTATTTTACAAACATAGGTTTAGTGTTAATATATTCACACAATAAACCACAAATTAGTTCACATATAGAAAATTGCACGACATTCACAAACAAAACATTGCATCAGTCCATCTTAGATGATCTCGGGCCCAGCAAAGCCGGCAGCCTTTCTGGGTGTTGTTGATAAATGGCTTTGGCTTTGCATAGTTGAGTTTTAACTTGCACTTACAGATGTAGCGACCAACTGTAGTTACTGATAGTGGGTTTTCTGACGTGTTCCTGAGCCCGTGTGGTGATATCCTTTACACACCGATGGGTTTTATAGATGCACTGCGCGATCGCTTGCAAAATGCCCATAAAAAGTGGTAGATGTCACCTGCAGGTTTGAAAACATAACAAAAGGCCACGGGTAGGAGCATGATAACATGAATGTGCAGTAAATGAGTGTCTCCATGGCGATGCCCCATATAGTACACGCAAAAGGCTCATTTTAGGGCACGACGTGGCTGGTAGAGTGGCTGTGCCAGCAACCTGAGGGTTCCTGGTTCGATACCCAGCTGCTACCGACCCTCGTCACGTCCGTTGTGTCCTTGAGCAAGACACTTCACCCTTGCTCCTGATGGGTCGTGGTTAGCTTTCCACGACCCATCAGTGTGTGAATGTGCGTGTGAATGGGTGAATGTGGAAATAGTGTCAAAGCGCTTTGAGTACCTTGAAGGTAGATAAGCGCCATGCGAGTACAACCCATTTACCATTTACCATTTCAACAAGGCGGTCTGCACCCCTTTTCAGTTGCACACGCAGTCTTAGTAGATCACACGCAACACGCTCACTAATAGTACACACTATTTTAGAGATGTTAGAAGTTCATGTTAAAGTACCAAATGATTGTCCCACACACACTAGGTGCGGTGAAATGTGTCCTCTGCATTTGACCCATTACCCTTGATCACCCCTTGGGAGGTGAGGGGAGTAGTGAGCAGTGAGCAGCAGCGGTGGCCCCGCCCGGGAATCATTTTTGGTGATTGATAATGTGTTTGCAGGGAAGCGGCGCACGTAGTATTCTGCTGTCCAAAAGTGAATGCTGTACACCATTACCATAAATTCCGGACCATAACTTTTTTCCTATGCTTTGAAACCCGCGGCTTATAAAACGGTGCAGCTGATTTGTGTATTTACCTTGGCTGACGCGGTCGCACAAAGATATCGCGCGCGTTGGTGCCTCAGTCTGTGAGACGATACAACTTTTTAACTTCTGCAGGGGAGCAGTGAGCAGCAGCGGTGGCCGCGCCCGGGAGTCATCTTTGGTGATTCAACCCCCAATTCCAACCCTTGATGCTGAGTGCCAAGCAGGGAGTTAATGGGTCCCATTTTTATAGTCTTTGGTCTGACTCCCAACCTACCGATCCCAGGGCGGACACTCTAACCACAAGGCCACTGAGTAGGTAGACGCTGTTCCGTGCATGGTGTTCGGGTCTTGGTAAATCAGGTCTTTCGTGTGCAAGTTATTTGTTTCCTTGTGAAAACACACAACAAGAACCAGCCCTGGTTCCTCTGGTTTTATTCAACTGTCGGGTGTTTTGTTACGTTCTTTCTTTGATTAGTCACCAATCTCTGCATTGCGATACAGTCGATTAAAAAAAAAAAAAAAAGTAACATTTCGAATGTAAAATGTTTTCCGACTTAACATGCTCACGTATTGTGGTGACATGTCTCGGGATCTTGTTGAAGACAACAACTCTCAGGAATTCCAAGTGGCAGACAGATGACTCTTTAGGTCCAACCTAGACTGTTATGCAATTAGGAGGTCGAAGGCTGACTCCGTGATGGGTGACCCTTTAAACCTCGGGTCAGTGTTTGGACTGTGGCAGTTCAGCTTGTGAAAGAGCAGGAGACTGGAATTCTATCTTGGACATTGCTTCTTTCTGGGTGTGCAAAACACCGTGACTGACAGCCTGAAGGCCAGTCATCTTATTAACAGCAAAGAAACACCCCATATCTGGTCAGTCTCTTGTCTTAAATCACTCTGGTAGACCATGTTTGCCCTTTGGTCTTATGTTTTCTGAAGAATAAAAGCATTTATAAAGCAGCACTATAACTTTTGGGATGCTCCATGGACTGACAACTATCACGGCCTGAGGGGTCTGTATCGCTTTTAGAGGCACCTAGTGACGTCGTGGAGGATGGCAGGTACCCTGCCACACAAAAAACTACAAATGCGTTGACTTTCTTTATGTGAACGCCTACGTGCAAGCGCTCCGTTTGTGCTGGGAGGTCGGAATGTTATGTATGGCTAGATGGAGTTGACGACACAGACACCAGGGGGCTGTAATGTTCTATGGTTTATTATATATATATATATATATATATATATATATATATATATATATATATATATATATATATATATATATATATATATATATAACAGGAGGAGTAGTCCGTGGGGCAGGCAGATGATCCAGGGTGAGAGAGAGAGGCGTCAGAGTCCGTGTCCATGCGAGGGGGGTCGAGGTCCGGGAAGGCAGTCGAGATCCAGGGGGGGAAAGTCCAAGGGAGCGAAACAACACATCTCGAAACCAAGGCGATGAAAGGAAAACACTGTGGGCACAAGGGAGAAGACAGGGAAGAAACACGGAGAGAGCATAAAGCTTGTCGGCTTACGGTACGCCATTGAGAAACTAAGTTCCCGCGAGGATCCAAGGGTCCACTCGCCCTCATCAGTCCCAGGTGTGAAGATTGCCGATCGCCCACAGCCTTGCCCCAGCATGTGGGCGTGACTTGGTGCGCTGCCAGCGGAGGTGCTGGAAGACCCAGCTGCCGGAGAAAAGCGAGTTCGAGCCCACGCCGTGACACGGAATTTCCGAGTTACTCGTCGGAATTTCAACTGGAACGCCCCTCGTTGTCGGATTTCCAAAGTCAGAGCACTCTCACCGCCCCCGAGTTGCTTTCGAAGATGGCTGTTGTGATATCCATCCGTCCATTTTCTTCCGCTTCTCCGAGGTCGGTGTGGCGGGGGCATCAGCCCTAAGCAGAGACGTGGAAAGATCGACCGTACTGAACCAATGTGGTATTATCGTGTCAGTTTGTGTGTACGTGTCAGTAGTTTCTGACCATGTACGACGCTATGCGCTGGTCCTCACGGGGAATGCGGTCTTCCTTCAGGCAATAACACGACCCCTTTGGTCCACTGGTGCCGCCAAAACCATCCAAAACTGAAAGGTCCTAAGTGGGGCTTTAAATGATACCATACTGCAGCTTTCTAGTAAAAAGAACATATATATAATGGTAGAAGCTGCAAAACAACCAAAGAAACGAAAAGTTTTGCCTGAGGAGACAAAAAAAGAAAAGAAAAAGGGAGACTACCCGGATTAAAGGACAGTCGTGGATCCACATTGCCCCAGATTTCACTTGCTGCCGTGAGCTCAAAACGAGGAGGAAATCTTGACCCGATGCTGCCTTGACTCTGTTCCTGCTAAACTAGTAATTGATTTTTGATACTCAAATCAAAATGGTAAGGCTAATATTATCGGAAATTTGTGTGATAGCAATAAATATTTTGAAGTTCCACACTGACACGACCAACCAAGATCAAATTCGAGTAAAATATGTAGGTTCCAACCGTGGAAAGATCGGTCGTACTGAACCAATGTGGTATTATTGTGTCAGTTTGTGTGTACGTGTCAGTAGTTTCTGACCATTTACGACGCTATGCGCTGGTCCTCACGGGGAATGCAGTCTTCCTTCAGGCAATAACACGACCGCTTTGGTCTACTGGCGCCGCCAAAACCAACCAAAACTCAAAGTTCCTAAGTGGGGCTTTAAGTGATTACATACTGCAGCTTTCTAGTAAAAAAATATATATATATCATGGTAGAAGTTGCAAAACAACCAAAGAAACGAAAAGTTTTGCCTGAGGAGAAAAAAAAAAGAAGAAAAGGACAGTCGTGGATCCGCATTGCCCCAGATTTTACTTGCTGCCGTGAGCTCAAAACGAGGAGGAAATCTTGACCCGATGCTGCCTTGACTCTGTTCCTGCTAAACTAGGAATTCATTTTCGATGCTCAAATCAAAATGGTAATGATATTGTTATCGTAAATTTGTGTAATAGCAATAAATTGTTTGCAGTTCCACACTGACACGACCAACCAAGATCAAATTCGAGTAAAATATGTAGGTTCCGACCGTGGAAAGATCGGCCGTACTCAACCAATGTGGTATTAACGTGTCAGTAGTTTCTGACCATGTACGACGCTATGCGCTGGTCCTCACGGGGAATGCGGTCTTCCTTCAGGCAATAACACGACCCCTTTGGTCCACTGGTGCCGCCCAAAACCATCCAAAACTGAAAGGTCCTTAGTGGGGCTTTAAATGATAACATACTGCAGATTTCCAGTAAAAAAAACATGTATATAATGATAGAAGCTGCAAAACAACCAAAGAAATGAAAAGTTTTGCCTGAGGAGACAAAAAGAAAAAAAGGGAGACTAACCGGATAAAAGGACAGTCGTAGATCCGCATTGCCCCGGATTTCACTCACTGTCGTGAACTCAAAACGAGGAGGAAATCTTGACCCGATGCTGCCTTGACTCTGTTCCTGCTAAACTAGGAATTGATTTCCGATGCTCAAATCAAAATGGTAATGCTAATATTATCGTAATTTTGTGTGATAAAAAAAAATAGTTTGCAGTTCCACACTGACACGACCAACCAAGATCAAATTCGAGTAAAATATGTAGGTTCCAACCGTGGAAAGATCGACCGTACTGAACCAATGTGGTATTATCGTGTCAGTTTGTGTGTACGTGTCAGTAGTTTCTGACCATTTACGACGCTATACGCTGGTCCTCACGGGGAATGCGGTCTTCCTTCAGGCAATAACACGACCACTTTGGTCCACCGGCGCCGCCAAAACCAACCAAAACTCAAAGTTCCTAAGTGGGGCTTTAAGTGATTACATACTGCAGCTTTCTAGTGGAAAATAAAAATCTATCATGGTAGAAGCTGCAAAACAACCAAAGAAACGAAAAGTTTTGCCTGAGGAGACAAAAAAAGAAAAAGGGAGACTACCCGGATAAAAGGACAGTTGTAGATCCGCATTGCCCCGGATTTCACTCGCTGACGTGAGCTCAAAACGAGGAGGAAATCTTGACCCGATGCTGCCTTGACTCTGTTCCTGCTAAACTAGGAATTCATTTTCGATGCTCAAATCAAAATGGTAATGATATTGTTATCGTAAATTTGTGTAATAGCAATAAATAGTTTGCAGTTCCACACTGACACGACCAACCAAGATCAAATTCGAGTAAAATATGTAGGTTCCGACCGTGGAAAGATCGGCCGTACTCAACCAATGTGGTATTAACGTGTCAGTAGTTTCTGACCATGTACGACGCTATGCGCTGGTCCTCACGGGGAATGCGGTCTTCCTTCAGGCAATAACACGACCCCTTTGGTCCACTGGTGCCGCCCAAAACCATCCAAAACTGAAAGGTCCTTAGTGGGGCTTTAAATGATAACATACTGCAGATTTCCAGTAAAAAAAAACATGTATATAATGATAGAAGCTGCAAAACAACCAAAGAAATGAAAAGTTTTGCCTGAGGAGACAAAAAGAAAAAAAGGGAGACTAACCGGATAAAAGGACAGTCGTAGATCCGCATTGCCCCGGATTTCACTCACTGTCGTGAACTCAAAACGAGGAGGAAATCTTGACCCGATGCTGCCTTGACTCTGTTCCTGCTAAACTAGGAATTGATTTCCGATGCTCAAATCAAAATGGTAATGCTAATATTATCGTAATTTTGTGTGATAAAAAAAAATAGTTTGCAGTTCCACACTGACACGACCAACCAAGATCAAATTCGAGTAAAATATGTAGGTTCCAACCGTGGAAAGATCGACCGTACTGAACCAATGTGGTATTATCGTGTCAGTTTGTGTGTACGTGTCAGTAGTTTCTGACCATTTACGACGCTATACGCTGGTCCTCACGGGGAATGCGGTCTTCCTTCAGGCAATAACACGACCACTTTGGTCCACCGGCGCCGCCAAAACCAACCAAAACTCAAAGTTCCTAAGTGGGGCTTTAAGTGATTACATACTGCAGCTTTCTAGTGGAAAATAAAAATCTATCATGGTAGAAGCTGCAAAACAACCAAAGAAACGAAAAGTTTTGCCTGAGGAGACAAAAAAAGAAAAAGGGAGACTACCCGGATAAAAGGACAGTTGTAGATCCGCATTGCCCCGGATTTCACTCGCTGATGTGAGCTCAAAACGAGGAGGAAATCTTGACCCGATGCTGCCTTGACTCTGTTCTTGCTAAACTAGGAATTAATTTTTGATACTCAAATCAAAATGGTAAGGCTAATATTATCGGAAATGTGTGTGATAGCAATAAATAGTTTGCAGTTCCACACAAACACGACCAACCAAGATCAAATTCGAGTAAAATATGTAGGTTCCAACCGTGGAAAGATCGGCCGTACTGAACCAATGTGGTATTATCGTGTCAGTTTGTGTGTACGTGTCAGTAGTTTCTGACCATTTACGACGCCATGCGCTGGTCCTCACGGGGAATGCGGTCTTCCTTCAGGCAATAACACGACCGCTTTGGTCCACCGGCGCCGCCAAAACCAACCAAAACTCAAAGTTCCTAAGTGGGGCTTTAAGTGATTACATATTTCAGCTTTCTAGTGGAACAAAAAAAAGTGTGTATATTGTTTCCTGTGCTCTTCCGGAGTGTTAACCTGACCCCTAAAGCGCGTTACCATTGTTAACGTTGGTCGACAGCCAGTCCTTGACAGTCTCTCTGGAGCTCCCTTGTTGGCCTCCCCGCACAGCTCTGCTGTTTTGGCCAGAACAAATTTTCTCACTGGCAGTTTGGCTTTATTTACTGGCGGACATTGTTGTTTTTGCCACATAAAAGCGCACGTTTGCTTTTAACGGCCGTGTATTTCGTTGATGCATCCTGTGAGGTATTCTGGAGCCGCCTTCCAATTTTCTCCTCCAATCTGTTGGCCTTTCTCATCGAAAGGTTTGTTCCATTCCATTCTTCGCCGCGCGCTCATGCCAAAGACACGTCTGCAAAAAGTACAAATCATATTTCATGGAGTATCAATGCTGAAGGAGTTGCTCCAGAGATGCATTCACAGTTTGTGGTGGTGCAGAATTAGCAAATATTTCCCCCCTTAATATTTTAATGAGATTCCTTGTTGGATCTACCAAGACTCACATGCTGCTCGCTCCTCGCTAAACCTTGTCCAACCTAAGCCTAAGACTGAAGCAAAGGTGTGTTTGCATCACTGGTTCAGTCCTTCGTTCTGACAGACCTAACGCTCCTTCCTGCACATTACTTAGATGGATCTTGAATCGTAATCAATCTGGGAGCAATGCACTGGAGACGAGTCTTGACGAGGCAGCGGATGTTTGTTCGGAACAGGTTGTTCCGCTCTCGGTACTCTCATATGAGTACCAAGAAACTAAATTGATAGGGGGCCATATTTCGAGAAAGCTAAGGACCGATGGGGTCGTACCTCTGCTTTATTTCGTGTCCTCTACAGTCTGCATTTATTTAGTCATTGGTCAAAAAGGTTCATTGTGTCTTCTGTTGCGTTGGGACCAGTTGTTCCTCCCAGGGAATTCAAGTTTCTGGTCGCTCCCAAGCTCTTTTATGACACTTATGGCTGAGTAGAAGAACCACCAGAGACAGAATAGGTATTTTGTAATTTTATCCCCAAAGCTTTGGAAACATAATGAGACCAGTCCAGCATAGAACATTCAATCACGCAGCTAAGATGGTCTGATCTAAAATATGGAAACCTTCTCTTCTATAAAGTCTCTCTCCCTCCCACCCTCGTTGTCTTGTCTTTCCAGCCCAAACACATGCCCATTGTCCTCCGCATCTGGACACAAGAACAGATAAGGAGAAGGAGTATCTCTCCTTCTTACATTCCATAGTCAAGGTTAGCACACAGTATTTGCAGACAACCAAAAGACCACAAAGAGGAAGCTGTTTTGTAATATGATTATGAAAATAAAGAAGTAACACTTAAATACGGATATATGTAAATATCTGCCTCCGACACTTCTTATTCATACACTTCTTCAAATGTTCTTGTAATCAGACCATCTGCAGTCTTCTTCAGAAGGGTCACCTGACCACTGTGACGTGTTGCCGATCAGCTTTTTCTTCGAGGGATTGACCAACCAGGCAGACCTGTCAAGTCTATCTGGTTGCCTACCGATATTGAAGTTTGTCGTAAAGGCATGTCGGAAACACTTGTTTCGCATTTACCGGCGCACCGAAACACCAAACTGGCAAGACCCCGATGCATGACGACTAGGGCAGATTAGTTCAAGTTAAGTTAAAGTACCAATGATTGTCACACACACACTAGGTGTGGTGAAATTTGTCCTCTGCATTCGACCCATCCCCTTGATCAACCCCTGGGAGGTGAGGGGAGCAGTGGTGATTTAACCCCCAATTCCAACCCTTGATGCTGAGTGCCAACCAGGGAGGTAATGGCTCCCATTTTTATAGTCTTTGGTATGACTCGGCCATGGTTTGAACTCACAATCTACCGATCTCAGGGCGGACACTCTAACCACTAGGCCACTGATGGGTCATCTTGGTCTCTCTTCCGGTCGGTAGTCTCGGGGGAAGTCTCCAAGGTCCATTCCCGGCAATAGAAGCCGACCCGCGGGCTTGGAGAGACCCACAATTTGTCTGTGAATTCCTTGTTCACATTCCCCTCCCAAAAATCACTTAGTATGTAAGGACGCTGCCTTGGTCTTGTATCGACAATCACAGAGATTGGAATCGCAAAGCGTGTATCTTCCTCAAAACGGATTCTTGCGGAACCCCCAATTCCAACCCTTGATGCTGAGTGCCAAGCACGGAGGTAATGGCTCCCATTTTTATAGTCTTTGGTATGACTCGGCCATGGTTTGAACTCACAATCTACCGATCTCAGGGCGGACACTCTAACCACTAGGCCACTGATGGGTCATCTTGGTCTCTCTTCCGGTTGGTAGTCTCGGGGGAAGTCTCCAAGGTCCATTCCCGGCAATAGAAGCCGACCCGCAGGCTTGGAGAGACCCACAATTTGTCTGTGAATTCCTTGTTCACATTTCCCCTCCCAAAAATCACTTAGTATGTAAGGACGCTGCCTTGGTCTTGTATCGACAATCACGGAGATTGGAATCGCAAAGCGTGTATCTTCCTCAAAGCGGATTCTTGCGGAACCCCCAATTCCAACCCTTGATGCTGAGTGCCAAGCACGGAGGTAATGGCTCCCATTTTTATAGTGTTTGGTATGACTCGGCCATGGTTCGAACTCACAATCTACCGATCTCAGGGCGGACACTCTAACCACTAGGCCACTGATGGGTCATCTTGGTATTGCTTCCAGTCGGTCATCTGGGGGGAAGTTTCCGAGGTCCCTTCCCGGCAATAGAAGCCGACCCGCGGGCTTGGAGAGACCCACAATTTGTCTGTGAATTCCTTGTTCACATTTCCCCTCCCAAAAATCCCTTAGTCGTGGCCGCTGCCTTGGTCTTGTATCGACAATCACGGAGATTGGAATCGCAAAGCGTGTATCTTCCTCAAAGCGGATTCTTGCGGAACCCCCAATTCCAACCCTTGATGCTGAGTGCCAAGCACGGAGGTAATGGGTCCCATTTTTATAGTCTTTGGTATGACTCGGCCATGGTTTGAACTCACAATCTACCGATCTCAGGGCGGACACTCTAACCACTAGGCCACTGATGGGTGATCTTGGTCTCGCTTTCGGTCGGTCATCTGGGGGGAAGTTTCCCAGGTCCATTCCCGGCAATAGAAGCCGACCCGCGGGCTTGGAGAGACCCACAATTTGTCTGTGAATTCCTTGTTCACATTTCCCCTCCCAAAAATCCCTTAGTCGTGGCCGCTGCCTTGGTCTTGTATCGACAATCACGGAGATTGGAATCACAAAGCGTGTATCTTCCTCAAAGCGGATTCTTGCGGCTACCGTTATTTTCCGGACTATAAGGCACACTTAAAATCCTTTAATTTTCTCAAAACTCGACAGTGCGCCTTATAACCCGGTGCGCCTAATGTACGGCACGAGTCGGGTTGTGCTTACTGACCTCGAAGAAATGTTATTTGGTACATGGTGTAGTGATAAGTGTGACCACTAGATGGCAGTCATACATAAGAGATACATGTAGACTGCAATATGACTCAAGTAAACACCAAAACTTTAAATGTCCCATTGATAATATAGAACATTATAACACGGCGCTCATAAATCTGTCAAAATGTTTTTAGTACAACTTCGGTAAGCTATGAAGCCGGACCGCTTGATGGATTGTCGGCGCATTAAACATACGAGTATTATTATAGTGTGTGTATAAGGACCACAACATGGCACCTACTAGCAGACATATTATCTGGCATTTTGTTTCGCATTATGCAAAACCAACTATTCTTACCTTCTGGTACCTGCTGATCTGTATTTGGGATCTGCATAAATCCTGGAAATGTGCGCGCATCCGCTATTGTAGTCCGTGTCGACAACGTAGTCATAAACTTCCTCTTTTTCTCTACTTTCTTATGTGGCATTCATCTTCCGCTGTTTCCATTTCTACAAAACCCCGTTTCCATATGAGTTGGGAAATTGTGTTAGATGTAAATATAAACGGAATACAATGATTTGAAAATCATTTTCAACCCATATTCAATTGAATGCACTACAAAGACAACATATTTGATGTTCAAACTCATAAACTTTATTTTTTTTTGCAAATAATAACTAACTTAGAATTTCATGGCTGCAACACGTGCCAAAGTAGTTGGGAACGGGCATGTTCACCACTGTGTTACATGGCCTTTCCTTTTAACAACACTCAGTAAACGTTTGGGAACTGAGGAGACACATTTTTGAAGCTTCTCAGGTGGAAATCTTTCCCATTCTTGCTTGATGTACAGCTTAAGTTGTTCAACAGTCCGTGCGTCTCCGTTTTGGTATTTTAGGCTTCAAAATGCGCCACACATTTTCAATGGCAGGCCAGTCTAGTACCCGCACTCTTTTACTATGAAGCCACGTTGATGTAACACGTGGCTTGGCTTTGTCTTGCTGAAATAAGCAGGGGCGTCCATGGTAACGTTGCTTGGATGGCAACATATGTTGCTCCAAAACCTGTATGTACCTTTCAGCATTAATGGTGCCTTCACAGATGTGTAAGTTACCCATGTCTTGGGCACTAATACACCCCCATACCATCACAGATGCTGGCTTTTCAACTTTGAGCCTATAACAATCCGGATGGTTCTTTTCCTCTTTGGTCCGGAGGTCACGACGTCCACAGTTTCCAAAGACAATTTGAAATGTGGACTCGTCAGACCACAGAGCACTTATCCACTTTGTATCAGTCCATCTTAGATGAGCTCAGGCCCAGCGAAGCCGACGGCGTTTCTGGGTGTTGTTGATAAACGGTTTTCGCCTTGCATAGGAGAGTTTTAACTTGCACTTACAGATGTAGCGACCAACTGTAGTTACCGACAGTTGGTTTCTGAAGTGTTCTGAGCCCATGTGGTGATATCCTTTACACACCGATGTCGCTTGTTGATGCAGTACAGCCTGAGGAATCGAAGGTCACAGGCTTAGCTGCTTATGTGCAGTGATTTCTCCAGATTCTCTGAACCCTTTGATGATATTACGGACCGTGGATGGTGAAATCCCTAAATTCCTTGCAGTAGCTGGTTGAGAAAGGTTTTTCTTAAACTGTTCAACAATTTTCTCAGGCATTTGTTGACAAAGTGGTGACCCTCGTCCCATCCGTGTTTGTGAATGACTGAGCATTTCATGGAATCTACTTTTATACCCAATCATGGCACCCACCTGTTACCAATTTGCCTGTACACCTTTGGGATGTTCCACATAAGTGTTTGATGAGCATTCCTCAACTTTATCAGTATTTTTTGCCACTTTTCCCAACTTCTTTGTCACGTGTTGCTGGCATCAAATTCTAAAGTTAATGATTATTTGCAAAAAAAAAAAAAAAGTTTATCAGTTTGAACATCAAATATGTTGTCTTTGTAGCATATTCAACTGAATATGGGTTGAAAAGGATTTGCAAATCATTGTATTCCGTTTATATTTACATCTAACACAGATTCCCAACTCATATTGAAACGGGGTTTGAAATATAAAGTAGTGTAAAGTTCTTACTTATATCTGTCAGTAGACTAGCTATCAAAGCGCTAAAAACTGTCGTGAGTTTACATAATTCACCCACGGATTTTTAGTTATTAGAGGGTTCCGGTCGGACGGGTTTTCACGGGACACATTTCCGGCGTTGTTGTTGCACTAGTGAGCCACGGATGAGGAGATGATGCTCCGTTATTGATTGAAGTAAAGTCTGAATGTCATTAAAAGAATTAGCGCCGTCTTTTGGCACTTCTTCCACTCCGTCCTTGCACTCTACACCGCTACAACAAGATAAGATAACGGGGGAGAAGACGCTGTTGAAGGTGAGCCACATAAATAAGACCGCCCACAAAACGGTGCATCCTGATGAGACGCTCAGAAAGCGGCTTGAAGATGATCTGTAAAACATCATCTATGCAACATTTTGACCAAAGAACTACCATTACATGTTATGTAGACCACAAGGAAGGCTTTTACATTTAGAAAAAAATCATAATATGACCCCTTTAATGCGCCTTTTAATCCGGTGCGCCTTTTGTATGAAGAAAGACCTGACTAGACCTGCTCGTCGGCAGTGCGCCTTTTAATCCGGTGCGCCCTATGATCCGAAAAATATGGTCCTTAATTTTGCGAAAAACCGCAATGGAAACGCAGCTACTAAGAAGCTTGGACCCCGGGGTTCCATTTGTGCTAGCAAGTAACAAATGTCCCTGAAATGGTTGTCGCCAGTCGAATGGGATAGAGCAGGGGTGTCAAACTCAAATACAGAGTGGGACAAAATGTAAAACTGAACAAAGCCGTGGGCCAAGGTTGAACAAATTAACCTTTTAATAGAGACCCAAACAATTTTTGCATTGAATATTGAACAAGCAAGGCTTATATAACTTTATAGTGACATGCAAAATCCAGTTTCAAATAATATTAATAATAATTTACAAATATCAATGGCATATCAAATACAATTTAAATAAAAATTGAATGCCTCTTTTCTTTTTGCAGACTTCAGAGGTAAATATCAACATTAACTTTTTCCACAGGCTTATAAATTAGAAAATAAAATAACAATGAATAAACCAACCATTCAGGACTTTAAACTGCTCACTGATCTAATCTGATGTGCCCAAGCCAGATACCTGCCATCTTTTCTTGGATGCTAGTTCATTAATGTCGGGGCTCAGGCTTTGAGCTGAGGCAACCTTCATTATCGAACGAAGGTGTTCATCAGTCAATACATCTCGTAGCCCACCCGGACCACAGTCTTGGGGGCGTGCCTTAAAGTCACTCTCTTTAACGTCCGCTATGAGCTGTCGTCACGTCCGCTTTTCATCCATTCTAACAACGTGCCGGCCCAGTCACAAGATATGTGCGGCTTCTGTACGCACACACACGTGAATGCCACGCATACTTGTTCAACAGCGATACAGGTCACACTGAGGGTGCCCGTATAAACAACTTTAACACTGTTAGAAATATACGCCACACTGTGAACCCACACCAAACAAGAATGACAAACACATTTCGGGAGAACATCCGCACCGTAACACAACATAGACACAACAAAACAAATACCCAGAACCCTTTGCAGCACTAACTCTTCCGGGATGCTACAATATACACCTCCGCTACCACCACACGTTGGACTGGATGAAAAGCGGATGTGACGATTTTCGGGACTGGCACTGAAATCTGGTACTCTCCCGGGAGGGTCGGCAAGTATGAGAATTATGGGATAGAGCAATAATAGTAGTAGCAAAACGTTGTTGCTTTAGTCATTTAGTCCTTTGTTGGTAGGCGTTAACGTGCCGACGGATTGGAAGCAGATGCAGGCACCTCATTCCGGTTTAAACGCGTAAATGGCTCTCGGCATCTGGCTGCCTCCTTCCAGCCTCTTGGTGGGAACTGCAGACCGTAAGCCTGCCTTACGAGTATCGGTACAGTCGGGGGCCAAAGCTGAAGGGGGAAGGAAGTCGGTCAGGGCGGGCAGGAACATCGCCAGTCTCTTGGGAGGGAAGAAATCGTAACGGTGGTGGAGTATTTCTCAGCAGGTTACAATTGAAGGCAAACTCTCAAGTGCTCGAGCGCAGGAAGGGAGGAAGTGGACTGTGGGTGGGGTTCTAAAACCAAGCCAAGGTCGTCCTATGGGATTGTGGGTTCGGTCCAGGTGATTAATGGGGAACCGGGCCAAAATTCCAACCAACATTTTATCTTTCAAGCAGCAGCTTTTTGAAATTATAAGGTTTAGTGTGTATTTGACCCACGACATTCCTGTTTTTTCTAGTCAGCAGTTGTAGGTGCGCTCCTCTCCTCTGCAAAGGCAGTCAAATCTTATCTTAATGACTTCCACATCCGAGCTTTAACCGCTAAGGTAGAAATTCCCTGCTCGCGATTTGCCGGTCTATAAACTCTTCTAAGCGCATTTTTTTTCCCTTTTCGACCAACATTTGATTAAAATCGCTCCTGTCCGTTGATTCAGCCGTCCACTCCTAAAGGCTGACTGAATCAGGGCGGATTTATGGACCGACCAACGTTGCCGCGTCTTCCTTCGCTCGTCTCCGGTCGGAGGTTGGCTGATAGTCATTTCCGCGAGCTTTGACAAGGTCCATTAGTCTTTGGTGGGAGGCTTGAGTTACGGCGTCTAGGGGGTAAGAATCCTTTGGCTGGGGCAGCGACGTAGTGCCTGTGTTATACAAGAGCCCAGACCACAAGCGGAGGAGCAGGAAAGCGGGAGATACCATTGGATTGTGAGTTCTAGACGTGTGGGAAAGATGAAATGCCTCACTCAGCTCGCCTGCTTGAATACTGACAGATGTGGAAAAGAAGTGAGTGCACTTATTCCATTCTGGACAAGGTTTCTCAACACTTAAGTCCAAGCAAGGTCGAGGTACGGCTTTATTACCGGTTGTAGCAACCTTGTCCACCATTGCATTTTGTATGTATGTTGATGGATGTTTATTATTTATACTCTTTTACTATGAAGCCACGTTGATGTAACACGTGGCTTGGCATTGTCTTGCTGAAATAAGCAGGGGCGTCCATGGTGACGTTGCTTGGATGGCAACATATGTTGCTGTATGTACCTTTCAGCATTAATGGCGCCTTCACAGATGTGTAAGTTACCCATGTCTTGGGCACTAACACACCCCCATACCATCACAGATCCTGGCTTTTCAACTTTGCGCCTATAACAATCCGGATGGTTCTTTTTCTCTTTGGTCCGGAGGACACGACGTCCACAGTTTCCAAAAACAATTTGAAATGTGGACTCGTCAGACCACAGAACACTTTTCCACTCTGTATCAGTCCATCTTAGATGTGCTCAGGCCCAGCGAAGCCGACGGCGTTTCTGGGTGTTGTTGATAAACGGTTTTCGCCTGGCATAGTAGAGTTTTAACTTGCACTTACAGATGTAGCGATCAACTGTAGTTACTGACAGTAGGTTTCTGAAGTGTTCCTGAGCCCTCGCTACTCGTTACCAGCGCGTGCAGATAGTTAACAGTATGAAGAAACAGAAGCTCCAGAAGTTTTGTTGGGGAGTGATGTTCCTTTTTTTTTTTGCATTCTTTTCCTTCCCGAGTTGTATTTCTTTACAGTTCTTCCTTCATTTTGGCATGTGAGACTGAAAATATATGAATAACAAAAGTACAACATCCATTGTGTATTTTACATAAATAATGTCCATTATGTATTTTACAAACATAGGTTTAGTGTTAATATATTCACACAATAAACCACAAATGAGTTCACATATAGAAAATTGCACGACATTCACAAACCAAACATTGCATCAGTCCATCTTAGATGATCTCGGGCCCAGCAAAGCCGACGGCGTTTCTGGGTGTTGTTGATAAACGGTTTTCGCCTTGCAAAGGAGAGTTTTAACTTGCACTTACAGATGTAGCGATCAACTGTAGTTACTGACAGTGGGTTTCTGAAGTGTTCCTGAGCCCATGTGGTGTGCCCTCGCTACTCGTTACAAGCGCGTGCAGATAGTTAACAGTATGAAGAAACAGAAGCTCCAGAAGTTTTGTTGGGGAGTGATGTTCCTTTTTTTTTTGCATTCTTTTCCTCCCCGAGTTGTATTTCTTTACAGTTCTTCCTTCATTTTGGCATGTGAGACTGAAAATATATGAATAACAAAAGTACAACATCTGTCAGGACTTGATCTTTGGAGTTTGCTTTTCCGGGATGCAACGGGAAGTTGGTACGGGCGAGACGGGAATGGAGGTACATGATTTATTTATATTTATCAAAAAAAAAGGAATAAATGAAAGCGCGCACAGTGGCGGAGAATAAACTATGAAAAACAAAAAGACTATAAACATGGAACAAAAACTTACTGTGACAAGGGACATGAAGCAGGATCATAGAGGAATGGACAGAGCATAAATGTGGTGCGGTATGGGGTGCGAGGTCGTCAGAAAGACAAACTGAAAAACACTGAACTTAAATACTATGGACATGATTAGTGAAAGCAGGTGCGTGACTCAAAACGTGAAACAGGTGCGTGACGTGACAGGTGAAAACTAATGGTTGCTATGGTGACCAGACAAGGGAGTGAAAAGACAGAAACTAAACAAAACATGACTTAAAACAAAACATGATAATACAGACATGACAACATCCATTGTGTATTTTACATAAATAATGTCCATTATGTATTTTACAAACATAGGTTTAGTGTTAATATATTCACACAATAAACCACAAATGAGTTCACATATAGAAAATTGCACGACATTCACAAACCAAACATTGCATCAGTCCATCTTAGATGATCTCGGGCCCAGCAAAGCCTTTCTGGGTGTTGTGGATCAACGGTTTTTGCCTTGCATAGGAGAGTTTTAACTTGCACTTACAGATGTAGTGACCAACTGTAGTTACTGACAGTGGGTTTCTGAAGTATTCCTGAGCCCATGTGGTGATATCCTTTACACACTGATGTCGCTTGTTGATGCAGTACAGCCTGAGGGATCGAAGGTCACGGGCTTAGCTGCTTACGTGCAGTGATTTCTCCAGATTTTCTGAACCCTTTAATGATATTACGGACCGTAGATGGTGAAATCCCTAAATTCCTTGCAATAGCTGGTTGAGAAAGGTTTTTCTTAAACTGTTCAACAATTTGCTCACGCATTAATTGACAAAGTGGTGACCCTCGCCCCATCCTTGTTTGTGAATGACTGAGCATTTCATGGAATCTGCTTTTATACCCAATCATGGCACCCACCTGTTCCCAATTAGCCTGTTCACCTGTGGGATGTTCCAAATAAGTGTTTGATGAGCATTCCTCAACTTTATCAGTCTTTTTGCCACGTGTGCCAGCTTTTTTAAACATGTTGCAGGCATTAAATCCCAAATGAGCTAATAGTAGCAAAAAAAACCAAAGTTTTCCAGTTTGAACATTAAATATGTTCTCTTTGCAGTCCATTCAATTGAATATAGGTCGAAAATGATTTGCAAATCATTGTATTCTGTTTTTATTTGCCATTAATGTGCCAACTTTGCTGGTTTCGGGTTTTGTACTTACAGTAAATATCGTGTACGGTTCTTGAGCAAACGCTAAGAGCGAGACACAAGTCTGTGAAAGTGTGTGTGGGCGTGTGAGCCTCAACTTCCCAGGTTCTCCTCTCCAGAGAAGTATTTGGCTGGAGAACCTTGGCTGCAACCCTCGAATAGCTGAGCTGTTTACTTACTACGCAAAGTCATTTTGCAAAGGGCCATGTGCCGGTGGCACGGCCGCACGTACAGCGGAGGCTTTTTACAAACCCTGTTTCCATATGAGTTGGGAAATTGTGTTAGATGTAAATATAAACAGAATACAATGATTTGCAAATCATTTTCAACCCATATTCAGTTGAATATGCTACAAAGACAACATATTTGATGTTCAAACTCATAAACATTTTTTTTTTTTTGCAAATAATCATTAACTTTAGAATTTGATGCCAGCAACACAAGGTGGCAATAAATACTGATAAAGTTGAGGAATGCTCATCAAACACTTATTTGGAACATCCCACAGGTGAAATTGGGAACAGGTGGGTGCCATGATTGGGTATAAAAGTAGATTCCATGAAATGCTCAGTCATTCACAAACAAGGATGGGGCAAGGGTCACCACTTTGTCAACAAATGCGGGAGCAAATTGTTGAACAGTTTAAGAACAACCTTTCTCAACCAGCTATTGCAAGGAATTTAGGGATTTCACTATCTACGGTCCGCAATATCATCAAAGGGTTCAGAGAATCTGGAGAAATCACTGCACGTAAGCAGCTAAGCCCGTGACCTTCGATCCCTCAGGCTGTACTGCATCAACAAGCGACATCAGTGTGTAAAGGATATCACCACATGGGCTCAGGAACCCTTCAGAAACCCACTGTCAGTAACTACAGTTGGTCATTACATCTGTAAGTGCAAGTTAAAACTCTCCTATGCCAGGCGAAAACCGTTTATCAACAACACCCAGAAACGCCGTCGGCTTCGCTGGGCCTGAGCTCATCTAAGATGGACTGATACAAAATGGAAAAGTGTTCTGTGGTCTGACGAGTCCACATTTCAAATTGTTTTTGGAAATTGTGGACGTCGTGTCCTCCGGACCAAAGAGGAAAAGAACCATCCGAATTGTTATAGGCGCAAAGTGTAAAAGCCAGCATGTGTGATGGTATGGGGGTGTATTAGTGCCCAAGGCATGGGTATCTTACATATCTGTGAAGGCGCCATTAATGCTGAAAGGTACATACAGGTTTTGGAGTAACATATGTTGCCATCCAAGCAACTTTACCATGGACGCCCCTGCTTATTTCAGCAAGACAATGCCAAGCCACGTGTTACATCAATGTGGCTTTATAGTAAAAGAGTACGGGTACTAGACTGGCCTGCCTGTAGTTCATTGAAAATGTGTGGCGCATTATGAAGCCTAAAATAGCACAACGGAGACCCCCGGACTGTTGAACAACTTAAGCTGTACATCAAGCAAGAATGGGAAAGAATTCCACGTGAGAAGCTTCAAAAATGTGTCTCCTCAGTTCCCAAACATTTACTGAGAGTTGTTAAAAGGAAAGGCCATGTAACACAGTGGTGAACATGCCCTTTCCCAACTACTTTGGCACGTGTTGCAGCCATGAAATTCTAAGTTAATTATTATTTGCAAAAAAAAATAAAGTTTATCAGTTTGAACATCAAATATGTTGTCTTTGTAGTGCATTCAATTGAATATGGGTTGAAAAGTATTTGCAAATCATTGTATTCAGTTTATATTTACATCTAGCACAATTGCCCAACTCATATGGAAACGGGGTTTGTACACAGCTCGCCATGGAGGCAGCCTTCTTTATGGTCTCGTGCTTGGCGTGTTTTCATAACAACATCAATCTCCGCCAATGGCCGTGCAGACAACAGCTAATGCAAATTGTGCTCGATAAATCAAAGGACATAGCCCTAAGTATGTAATGCATGTTACTATATGCCAGTCACAACGTGCATTTCATCATCACAGCTGCATATGTCCACTGATATCGTGTGTGTGGATATTACTAATAGTCTAATAATGGCGGGCGATGGCATCTAGGGTAACAAAATCAACCACTTTTGGCTTTTATTCAAGTCTTATTTGCCACCAAAACGTTTCTCCTGGAAATGACTGTCTTAGAATGGCCAAAGGTGAATTTTCCTCCAGAAGGTCTTATCTTTGTCCATGTGATGTCAGATGTAACAAAAATGGAGCTGTTTTGGCCACAATACCCAGCAATATGTTTGGAGGAGAAAATGTGAGGCCTTTAATCCCAGGAACACCAATCCTACCGTCAAGCATGGTGGTGGTAGTATTATGCTCTGGGCCTGTTTTTCTGCCAATGGAACTGGTGCTTTACAGAGAGTAAATGGGACAATGAAAAAGGAGGATTTACCTCCAAATTCTTCAGGACAAGCTAAAATCATCAGCCCGGAGGTTGGGTCTTGGGCGCAGTTGGGTGTTCCAACAGGAGAAACGGCAGGCTGTCCTCTTCTAATGGATTTATTACAATCTTTGGCAAGCTAGGTCATGATTGCTGTGGTCTGGAACAACAGGGCGCACACACAACTATCAGAAATCCAGCCAATGTTACATATAGATAATCTGTCATGAGACATGCAAATATAAATTAAATACACAGAGGACATAAGTAAAGGTCATTAAATGAACTCAAATATACTTACAAACTATTATTACGATTATTAGCAAGTCAATAACGTCAACAAAGCTCACATTTGTGCATTCACGCACAGCATTAAACATTTGGTGGACAAAACGAGACAAAGAAGGAGTGGCATGAAACAAAAAATCTTTCTGTGGCAGCGTCGGAGAGTGAAGAAACTACGGTGAGTTCACAGACCGCAAAAATTAGTAGGACAAAACGAGACAAAGAAGGAGTGGCATAAAACAAAAAAATCTTTCTGTGGCAGCGTCGGAGAAAGTTGTTCGTGTGAACAAACTACGGTGAGTTCAAGGACCGCCAAAATAAGTAAGACAAAACGAGACAAAGAAGGGGTGGCATGAAACAAAAAATCTTTCTGTGGCAGCGTCCGAGAAAGTTGTGCGTGTGAACAAACTAAAGTGAGTTCAAGGACCGCCAAAATTAGTAGGACAAAACGAGACAAAGAAGGAGTGGCATAAAACAAAAAATATTTCTATGGCAGCGTCCGAGAAAGTTGTGCGTGTGAACAAACTAAGGTGAGTTCAAGGACCGCCAAAATTAGTAGGACAAAACGAGACAAAAAAGGAGTGGCATAAAACAAAAAATATTTATGTGGCAGCGTCAGAGAAAGTTGTGCGTGTGAACAAACTACGGTGAGTTCAAGGACCGCCAAAATTAGTAGGACAAAACGAAACAAAGAAGGAGTGGCATAAAACAAAAAATATTTCTGTGGCAGCGTCAGAGAAAGCTGTACGTGTGAACAAACTACGGTGAGTTTAAGGACCGCCAAAATTAGTAGGACAAAACGAGACAAAGAAGGAGTGACATAAAACACGTCATTCTGTGGCAGCGTCGGCGAACGTTGTGCGTGTGAACAAACTATGGTGAGTTCAAGGACCGCCAAAATTAGTAGGACAAAACGAGAAAAAGAAGGAGTGGCATGAAACAAAAAATCTTTCTGTGGCAGCGTCGGAGAAAGTTGTGCGTGTAAACAAACTATGGTGAGTTCAAGGACCGCCAAAATTAGTAGGACAAAACGGCGCTGGCCAAATACTCTCATCAGTGACGCATGTATATCATAAACAGTGGGATTTCTGACAATTAGGAAGATTTGTGTCATGTGTGTCCTCCTACAGAATCCTTATTAAAACAACAAATATATTTTCCATTTTATATATATATATATATATATATATATATATATATATATATATATATATATATATATATACATATATGTATATATATATATATATGTATATATATATATATATATATATATATATAAATAACATATATTATGTATATATATCTGTTATTTATATGCAATGTATTATTATATATATATATTAAAGTATATATTAAAGTAGCTCATGCAAATCATTAACTTGTATGACCCAATCCAAACAACCTTCCCCAGTCATGGTGCAGAAAAAAAAACATATATTATCTAAATATCTGTTATTTATATGCAATGTATTTATATATATATATATATATATATATATATATATATATATATATATATATATATATATATATATATATATATATATATGTATATTAAAGTAGCTCATGCACATCATTAACTTGTATGACCCAATCCAAACAACCTTCCCTAAATATTTATATCATGTACATCTAATACATTTTATATTATATGTATATACATAATTGTATTATATATAAATATGTGCTTTACATATATCATGTATATTATTAAATATTATGTATATGATTGAATATTTATTTATTATCATATATATTTACATATATATATATATATATATATATATATATATATATATATATATATATATATATATATATATAAATAAATATATATATAAATAACATATAATGTGTATATATATGTTATTTATATGCAATGTATTAATATATATATGTATTAAATTATATATTAAAGTAACTCATGCACATCATTAACTTGTATGACCCAATCCAAACAACCTTCCCTAGTCATGATGCAGAAGAAAAAAAAAAAATACCATTATAAAAGATGTCCAAAAAGATTTAAAAAAGTAGAAAATATAATAATTCAAAATATTTTATCTTGCAGAATGTGTAATGAGGCTCTTATATGTTTATATACATTCAATGTTACCATGCGGCCCTCAATAAAAAGGGAATATTATGCCCGTGACTCAGTAGATTTTCAGGCCAACGTGGAGAAAACCTCCAGAGGTGACACCATTATTGATACATTTTCCATCTCGGTCCTCAGTCGCTCCCTGCTGACTCAGCAGCACATTTACCGCTCACGGACAGTTATTGGAATTTTATGGCGTGGAGAATTAGCCACTCTGAGTAAAAAATAAAAAAAAGAAGAAATGTTTGACTTGGAAGTGGCAACATGTGGAGAGCCGACTTGGACCACTGAGGTGAGGAAGTATGTTTCAAGTGGCAAAGCCGCAGAGGCTGGATGCCTTCCACGGGTCAGCGGGCGTAATTAAGGGAATTCTGTAGAAATATTTGCAGATGTTTATTAACGCGGAGTGACATGTGGAATTATTGCGGCTTTTTTTACGTGCTTCTCCCTGAAGTCAATTAGGTGTCACGGCTCCGTCTCCGTCTTTTTTTCGGGGGCAGAAAGCAAATAGGCAAAAGCCTGCATGATGTTCTCCTGGAACTAACATGTTTGTTGACGCCACTCAGCTGCTTGGCGACTCTGCTGATGTTGAAGCGTGCGGACACGTTATCTGTCAGCCATCTTCCCGCTGCCTCCTTCCCAGTGTGTGACACTGTAAATACTGCATCACCATATTTGGCCTCCTACTGTATACTCCTCTGGCATACGCTGTCTCTGCAGGGTGCCGTCCAGTTTTAAGCATGTCTGGCAAGTAAATATGTGGTGGGTCACGTGGGTCAGGAACTTCTTTGTTGGCATGTTCGGAGGTCAGAGTCCATAACTCTTTGATGAATTAATGCTTCAGAGAATAACAAATATGATGTGTACATATATAT
Source organism: Nerophis lumbriciformis (assembly GCF_033978685.3). Taxonomy (NCBI): domain Eukaryota; kingdom Metazoa; phylum Chordata; class Actinopteri; order Syngnathiformes; family Syngnathidae; genus Nerophis; species Nerophis lumbriciformis. The sequence goes on along the minus strand of NC_084552.2, from coordinate 12,512,583 downwards.
ATATATTTTGTGTGTGTGTGTGTGTGTGTGTGTGTGTGTGTGTGTGTGTGTGTGTGTGTGTGTGTGTGTGTGTGTGTGTGTGTGTGTGTGTGTGTGTATATGTATATATATATTTACGTATATATGTATATATAGATACATGTACATCCCTGCTTGGCACTCAGCATCAAGGGTTGGAATTGGGGGTTGAATCACCAAAAATTATTCCCAGGCGCGGCCACCGCTGCTGCTCACTACTCCCCTCACTTACCAGGGGGTGATCAAGGGTGATGGGTCAAATGCAGAGAATAATTTCGCCACACCTAGTGTGTGTGTGTGTGTGTGACAATCATTGGTACTTTAACATTATATATATATATGTATATATATATATTTATAACATTTATAAATATATCTAAATATTTGTACCATGTATATCTAAAACAAACTATATTATATGTACAGTATATACATATTTGTATTATATATAAATATGTGCATTACATATATTATATATATCATTAAATATTATGTATATGATTATATATTTCTTATCATATGTATTTACATATTATATATATATATATATACATATATAACAAATATATATATACATATATATATATATATATGTATATATGTATATGTATATGTATAACATATATATAAATATCATATATATACATATATATATATATATATATATATATATATATATATATATATATATATATATATATAAGTATAACATATGGTATGTACATATCTGTTGTTTATATGTAATTTATTAATATATATAAATATTTACTATAAATATTAAAATAGTTGTATTAATTATTATATTTATATTAATATTTATTATATGTATTTATATTTATGCATAAATATGTACATACATATATACACATTTACATTACATATATTTTATATTATATATATTAAATGCATATATTATACATATATATATATATATATATATAATTTTTATTTTTTTTATTTCTACATATATATGTGAATATATATACTTAAATCAAATTGCTGGCACGGTTGCTCTAGCAAGTGAGCCACATTAAATAATGGTGTGTCATTTAGAAGCCTACTTTTAGGAAGCAGGGACCGACAACAAATGCTATTTTTCTCCTGTTCAAGATTCTAAATTAATCCTTCAAACTGTGTTAGTCAAACGTGCAACCGGTTCAACGTGCATAGCATTCTGTGTCATACGAAAGTCTATTTTACGCTTCATTTTACCCTGCATGTCTACATTTTATTTGTGGCGGCGGTTTGGCGGAACGGGCCCTTTCCCGCCAACGTAAAGCGGCGCTGAAAGACGAACCGAGGGCTGCTTTCACTCTCACACGTTCTGGCTAAATCCTCTCTTGTATACACTTGCTGCTGCAACATTGTGTGTCCTAAGAACGTCCAAACACACACCAATGATCCATTATTTAAAGAGTCTCGGTTGCCTTGGGGATAAAAGTTTGCTTATATCTGCTTTCTGTCCACGTCTCAGATGTACATGATGAATATTAAAGAGGCAGAAAAGTAATATACATGCAGCTTCCTTTACCTGGGTAAGAATATACACCTTTTTGACAGTAGTAGTACACATAGTTAAATGTACTAACATAGTTAAATGTACTATACTTTGTGACAGTAGTAGTACACATAGTTAAATGTACTGTACTTTGTGACAGTAGTAGTACACATAGTTAAATGTACTGTACTTTGTGACAGTAGTAGTACACATAGTTAAATGTACTTATGTCACAATAGTGTTAAGCATTACTGTTGTGTGTCCCGCTTTCTTCTCGTTACTATAGCAACGCCACATCAGGACCACTTTGAGGGGCAACTGCAATTTTTTTTTGAGGTGGGGGGCAATTTTGCCTGTCATTTTCAGTCCGTATAAAAAAACGAGAACACACGTGTTTTTCTTTTTCCGTGCAGTCCAACTCGTAAATAGACACTAGCAAAAGTCGGCTAATTTGGACTGGCTTTATTCCGCCTATAAAGTGCTCTAAAATACATCCAAAAACCCCCAGTAAGGTTTTATATAAACACTCAAAGTATACACGTAGTATCTAGTAACATTCATAATAACATGTAATATTTACACATTTTGACCATTTTAAGCATACGGTAGAGTATTAATTGCACGTCCATCAGTGTTTTGTATACACTGTAAGTATATATGTAGTATCTAGTAACATTCATAATAACATGTAATGTTTACATATTTGGATCATTTTAAGCATACGGCAGAGTATTAATTTCACTGACGCATCACAACGTTCACTTCCCCTTCAACAACACTACTAATCATGGCAGACTTGATGAGAGACAACAAATATGTAATAAGAACAAATCATTTGTTTAACTTTGTGGAATTTTGTCTGTTATTCTCAATCCTTATGCCAGACAAGAATATATATACTTTTCTTTTTCTATGCCTTCTAAATTGTAAAAAAAAAAAAACTCTAGCAAAAGTCAGCTAACAATAGAGTCGCTCTATTCCGCCTCTAAAGAGCTCGACAAAACATCCATCAATGTTTTCTATACACACTGTAAGTATATATGTAGTATCTAGTAACATTCATAATAACATGTAATATTTACATATTTTGATCTTTTTAAGCATACGGTGGCGTATTCATTTCACAGACGCATCACAACGTTCACTTTCCTTCAACAACACTACTAATCATGGCAGACAGGTTATTCACAATCCTTATGTAAGACAAGAATACATATACTTTTCTCTTTTTATGCCTTCTAAATTATAAAAAAAAAAAATCTAGCAAAAGTCAGCTAACAATGGAGTCGCTCTATTCCGCCTCTAAAGCGCTCGAAAAAACGTCCATCAATGTTTTATATACACACTGTAAGTATAAATGTAGTATCTAGTAACATTCATAATAACATGTAATATTTAAATATTTTGACCATATTAAGCATTTAAGCAGCGTATTAATTTCACAGACGCATCACGACGTTCACTTTCCCTTCAACAACACTACTAATCATGGCAGACTTGATGAGAGACAACAAATATGTAATAAGAAAAAATAATTTCTTTAACTTTGTGGAATTTTGTCTGTTATTCTCAATCCTTATGTAAGACAAGAACACGTATACTTTTTTCTTTTTATGCCTTTTAGATTGTAAAAAAAACTCTAGCAAAAGTCAGCTAACAATGGAGTTGCTCTATTCCGCCTCTAAAGCGCTCGAAAAAACGTCCATCAGTGTTTAATATACACATTGTAAGCATATATGTAGTATCTAGTAACATTCATAATAACATGTAATATTTACATATTTTAACTGTTTTAAGCATTTAAGCGGCGTATTAATTTCACTGACGCATCACGACGTTCACTTTCCCTTCAACGACTACTAATCATGGCAGTTATTCACAATCCTTATGTAAGACAAGAATACAAATACTTTTGTCTTTTTATGCCTTTTAAATTGTAAAAAAAATACTCTAACTATGCTAGCTAACAATGGAGTCGATCTATTCTGCCTCTAAAGCGCTCGAAAAAACGTCCATCAATGTTTTATATACACACTGTAAGTATATATGTAGTATCTAGTAACATTCATAATAACATGTAATATTTACTTATTTTGACCATTTTAAACATACGGTGGCGTATTCATTTCACAGACGCATCGCAACGTTCACTTTCCCTTCAACAACGACTACTAATCATGGCAGACTTGATGAGAGACAACAAATATGTAATAAGAACAAAAAAATTGTGTAACTTTGTGGAATTCTGTCTGTTATTCACAATCCTTATGTAAGACAAGAATACATATACTTTTCTCTTTTCATGCCTTTTAGATTGTAAAAAAAACTCTAGCAAAAGTCAGCTAACAATGGAGTCGTTCTATTCCGCCTCTAAAGCGCTCGAAAAAACGTCCATCAATGTTTTATAAACACACTGTAAGTATATATGTAGTATCTAGTAACATTCATAATAACATGTAATATTTACATATTTTGATCTTTTTAAGCATACGGTGGCATATTAATTTCACAGACGCATCACAACGTTCACTTTCCTTCAACAACACTACTAATCATGGCCGACAGGTTATTCACAATCCTTATGTAAGACAAGAATGCATATACTTTTCTCTTTTTATGCCTTCTAAATTGTAAAAAAAGAAAAACTCTAGCAAAAGTCAGCTAACAATGGAGTCGCTCTATTCCGCCTCTAAAGCGCTCGAAAAAACGTCCATCAGTGTTTTATAAACACACTGTAAGTATATATGTAGTATCTAGTAACATTCATAATAACATGTCATATTGACATATTTTTATTATTTTCAGCATACGGCGGAGTATTAATTTCACAGACGCATCACGACGTTCACTTCCCCTTCAACAACACTACTAATCATGGCAGACTTTATGAGAGACAACAAACATGTAAAAAGAACAAATAATTTGTGTAACTTTGTGGAATTCTGTCTGTTATTCTCAATCCTTATGTAAGACAAGAATACATATACTTGTATCTTTTTATGCCTTTTAGATTGTAAAAAAAACTCTAGCAAAAGTCAGCTAACAATAGAGTCGCTCTAATCCGCCTCTAAAGCGCTCGAAAAAACGTCCATCAATGTTTTATATACACACTGTAAGCATATATGTAGTATCTAGTAACATTCATAATAACATGTAATATTTACATATTTGGATCATTTTAAGCATGTTAATGTCACTGACGCATCCCGACGTTCACTTCCCCTTCAACAACACTCCTAATCATGGCAGACTTGATGAGAGACAACAAATATGTAATAAGAACAAATAATTTGTGTAACTTTGTGGAATTCTGACTGTTATTCACAATCCTTATGTAAGACAAGAACACAAATACTTTTGTCTTTTTATGCCTTTTAAATTGTAAAAAAAATACTCTAACTATGCTAGCTAGCAATGGAGTCGATCTATTCTGCCTCTAAAGCGCTTGAAAAAACGTCCATCAATGTTTTATATACACACTGTAAGTATATATGTAGTATCTAGTAACATTCATAATAACATGTAATATTTACTTATTTTGATTGTTTGAAGCATACGCCGTAGTATTAATTTCCCAGACGCATCACAATGTTCACTTTCCCTTCAACAACAAAACCACTACTAATCCTGGCAGATTTGGTGAGAGACAACAAAGACAAAAACTTCTATTTTTGAGCCTGAATATAAGGAGGACGATCTACACGTTTTAGAAGCTGTGTGCTAAACAGATGCAGATTTTAGTCAAACACTAAGCATCATGTAGCGGCATTGCTAAGTGCTAAACAAGATATTCAAACAGTACAACAACCACTTACTGTACAATGTCTGCTCTCACAGGGATAAAGACTGGTGGGATGTTTATATCTTCCCCTTTACATCAACAATTCATCATAAATATTGACAATATTTCAGAAACCTTACAACGTGTTAAATCCATAAAATGTTATGAAGTGTTATAAAATGGAGTAGATGAGTTATTGTGGTGGAGAGAAATGTCATATTATGACCTATTTTCCCAGGAGATTTTGAAATAAAATGTTGATGCTCCTCTTAGACACGTAATATAGGTGCTTGATGTTTTTTGATGATAAATTAAACACAACATCAAACATTATGTCACTACTGGTCCCACCTTTCATAAAAGAAAAAATGTTAAAAACAACTTAAAGTCTTGTCCAGATGTTTACTGACATATAATATTCTTCTTTAAATAACTTTTACTGCTAATGAATGTTGGTTATGGCCCTACCTGACTACTAAACGACTACATGGATCTCTTATGTGTGACTGCCATCATATTGCAGTAAACACCTATCTCTTATGTGTGACTGCCATCATATTGCAGTCTACACCTATCTCTTATGTGTGACTGCCATCATATTGCAGTCTACACGTATCTTTTATGTGTGACTGCCATCATATTGCAGTCTTCTCTTATGTGTGACGGCCGTCATATTGCAGTCTACACCTATCTCTTATGTGTGACTGCCATCATTTTGCAGTCTACACATATCTTTTATGTGTGACGCCATCATACTGCAGTCTACACCTATCTCTTATGTGTGACTGCCATCCAATTGCAGTCTACACGTATCTCTTATGTGTGACTGCCATCATATTGCAGTCTACACATATCTCTTATGTGTGACTGCCATCATATTGCAGTCAACACCTATCTCTTATGTGTGACTGCCATTATATTGCAGTCTACACCTATCTCTTATGTGTGACTGCCATCATAATGCAGTCTACACCTATCTCTTATGTGTGACTGCCATCACATTGCAGTCTACACCTATCTCTTATGTGTGACTGCCATCATATTGCAGTCTACACCTATCTCTTATGTGTGACTGCCATCATATTGCAGTCTTCACATATCTCTTATGTGTGACTGCCATCATATTGCAGTCTACACGTATCTTTTATGTGTGACTGCCATCATATTGCAGTCTACACGTATCTCTTTTGTGTGACTGCCATCATATTGCAGTCTACACCTATCTCTTATGTGTGACTGACGTCATATTGCAGTCTACACGTATCTCTTATGTGTGACTGCCATTATATTGCATTTTACACATATCTCTTATGTTTGACTGCCATAATATTGCAGTCTACATGTAACTCTTATGTGTGACTGCCATCATATTGCAGTCTACACGTATCTCTTATGTGTGACGGCCGTCATATTGCAGTCTACACGTATCTCTTATGTGTGACTGCCATTATATTGCATTCTCCACATATCTCTTATGTTTGACTGCCATCATATTGCAGTCATGTAACTCTTATGTGTGACTGCCATCATAGTGCAGTCTACACATGTATCTTATGTGTGACTGCCATCATATTGCAGTCCACACGTATCTCTTATGTGTGACTGCCATCATGTTGCAGTCTACACGTATCTCTTATGTGTGACTGCCATTATATTGCATTTTACACATATCTCTTATGTTTGACTGCCATCATATTGCAGGCTACACATATATATTATGTGTGACTGCCATCATATTGCAGTCTACACGTATCTCTTATGTGTGACTGCCATCTACTGGTCACACTTGTCATTACGCCATGTCCCAAATAAAGTTGCTTCGAGGTCGGTAAGCACAACCAGAATTATTCCGTACATCAGGCGCACTGTCGAGTTCTGAGGAAAAAAATGATATAAAGTGCGCCTTATAGTCCAGAAAATATGGTAACTGTAGTGCGTTCAAGTGCCCTTGATTAAAGTTTTAAAGACGCGGGCTGACTTAACTCGCCGGCTCCAAATATCGGCCTCCTTATAATCGGTTTCGGTATCGGCCCTGAAAAAAAACATATTGGTGTAGCAGGAAGACCACCTGTGTGCTCACACACTTCTTTAATACGACAGGAAGACCACCTGTGTGCTCATGCACTTCTTTAATATAACAATTTGGCTTCATTTTGCATGAAATGTGGCCCCTTGCTCAGGCCCGGCCCTAACCAATCTGGCGCCCTAGGCAAGATTTTAGGTGGCGCCACCCCCCCCACATCGGCAGTGAAGTGTATATACTCACAAGAACCCGAATAGCTTTGTCTTTGACCTTTTTTTTTTACTTACAACTATACCTAATATATAAAGGGGTGGAAAAGTGACTATTACCTGCAGGGCAAACATTAGCTAACCAGAAGGCAATAACAATGTAAACAAAAAACACCTGCTTAAAAGATCTAATACAAATGTCCCTGAGGAATGTAAGGTGGGAGTACTGTAATTACCTAACGTTACATTATTATTTTCCATAACAATTTAGCCCCCTCCACAATATTAACCCCACGTTAAAACAGAACTAGCTATTTATTGATTAGCAATTGCCGAATCATGTAACATTAGCTTAATGCTAAAAAGCCAGGTTACTATCACATTCTGTAACAGACAAATAATTTCATGTAGGCTAACGTTACCTACCTGCTACCTCTGTCTTTTCTCGTTTCTCCTCCTCTTCTTTTCTCTTTTTTCTTCCCTGGGCACCTGACAGTTTTGGCCGTTTTGACATCTTGTGTTGATTTTTTGATGTGGTGACGTCCAAAAAGAGTCATGATACGGGAAGGGAGGGGGCGCACCGTGCGGGGGGAGGGGGCGTAATGTTGTAACAAATAATATTTCTATTAAATAGGCTTTACTTTGCATTTTAATTAACGTGGGATTATTTTTTGTATTTAGAAATAATAGTACCAACTTTTTTTTTTTTTTTTTTTTTTTTCTCCAACATTTGTGGAACTGGCGTGGCGCCCCCTGATGGATGGCGCCCTTAGCATTTGCCTATACGGCCTATGCCACGGGCCGGCCCTGCCCTTGCTTATTGTTGTTGACCATGTGGCGAACTGAGTGCGGAATAGAAACAGGACAGAAAGGGCTGATGGGTAAAAACCAAAGTCTGGAACGCGTCCGAGCGGCTTTGATACGGGGGCTCCGCGTCTTTGTCAAAGGTCAAAGGGCGTTCATCTGGACGTCTTAGCGAGTCGAGGTCGTGACTTCGTCGCCGAGGCCAATGGAGATAAGACTGGGCTTTATTGCCGACAAGACTGCTAATGCCAGCAAAAAGTTCCTGGCCCCGTGAACAATAATTTGATGTTGTTAGATTTTGATTTTTTTTTCCCCTTCGTCGTCACGAATCAACGCCGCTTTTTGCATGAGTCAGTGGTGGAAAAGAAGTGTGGCTGTGGGCTTGTGAGGAGAACATTTAAGAGGCTGCTGTGTGATTTGTAGTTGTCATCTGCATGTGTGTGTGTGTGTGTGTGTGTGTGTGTGTGTGTGTGTGTGTGTGTGTGTGTGTGTGTGTGTGTGTGTGTGTGTGTGTGTGTGTATGTGTGTGTGTGTGTGTGCGTGTGTGAGACTGCACAACTTTAGAGGTTTTTTGGGCCTGTATCCCAGCAGGCCAAGACATTGAGACCACATTGAGAACTTGTTGAATTAGGTCCTGACGTTGAGCAACACAAATACAACGTTGAAACAACGTGCTTTTTGACGTTTATTCAATGTCAGGTTGTGACGTTGATTTGACCATTGAAATTTGGTCATTTCCCAACTAATATTCAACACAAATAAATAAATAAATAAATGATAAATGGGTTATACTTGTATAGCGCTTTTCTACCTTCAAGGTACTCAAAGCGCTTTGACACTACTTCCACATTTACCCATTCACACACACATTCACACACTGATGGAGGGAGCTGCCATGCAAGGCGCTAACCAGCAGCCATCAGGAGCAAGGGTGAAGTGTCTTGCCCAAGGACACAACGGACGTGACTAGGATGGTAGAAGGTGGGGATTGAACCCCAGTAACCAGCAACCCTCCGATTGCTGGCACGGCCACTCTACCAACTTCTCCACGCCGTCAATACAACAAGCTTTTTGACGTTTATTCAATGTTGGCTTCTGACATTGATTTGGCCGTTGAAATTTGGTCATTTCCCAACCAATATTTTCCTACACAAAAATAACGTTGAAACAACATAGTTTTTGACGACGTTTAATCAATGTCAGGTTGTGACGTTGAGATGACATTGAATTTTGGTCATTTTCCCAACCAATATTCTACAACACAAATACAACGTTGAAACAACATGCTTTTTGACGACATTTAATCAATGTCAGGTTGTGACGTTGAATTGACCGTTGAAATTTGGTCATTTCCCAACCAATATTCTACAACACAAATACAACATTGAAACAACATGCTTTTTGACGACATTTAATCAATGTCAGGATGTGACGTTGAATTGACCGTTGAAATTTGGTCATTTCCCAACCAATATTCTACAATACAAATACAACGTTGAAACAACCTGCTTTTTGACGACGTTTATTCAATGTCAGGTTGTGACGTTGATTTGACCATTGAAATTTGGTCATTTTCCCAACCAATATCAACACAAATACAACGTTGAAACAAGATGCTTTTTGACGTTTATTCAATGTTGGGTTCTGACGTTGATTTGACCGTTGAAATTTGGCCATTTCCCAACCAATATTATACAACACAAATACAACGTTGAAATAACATGCTTTTTGACGACATTTAATCAATGTCAGGTTGTGACGTTGAGTTGACATTGAATTTTGGTCATTTTCCCAACCAATATTCTACACTACAAATACAACATTGAAACAACATGCTTTTTGACGACATTTAATCAATGTCAGGTTGTGACGTTGAGTTGACATTGAATTTTGGTCATTTTCCCAACCAATATTCTACACTACAAATACAACGTTGAAACAACATGCTTTTTGACGACATTTAATCAATGTCAGGTTGTGACGTTGAGTTGACATTGAATTTTGGTCATTTTCCCAACCAATATTCTACACTACAAATACAACGTTGAAACAACGTGTTTTTTGACGACGTTTACTCAATGTCAGGTTGTGACGTTGATTTGACCGTTGAAATTTGGTCATTTCCCAACCAATATTCAACACAAATACAACGTTGAAACAACATGCTTTTTGACGTTTGTTCAATGTTGGGTTCTGATGTTGATTTGACATTGAATTTTGGTCATTTTCCCAACCAATATTCTACAACACAAATACAAAGTTGAAACAACATGCTTTTTGACGACATTTAGTCAATGTCAGATTGTGACGTTGATTTGACCGTTAAAATTTGGTCATTTCCCAACCAATATTCAACACAAACACAACGTTGAAACAACATGCTTTTTGACGTTTATTCAATGTTGGGTTCTGGCGTTGATTTGACCATTGAAATTTGGTCATCTCCCAACCAATATTCTACAACACAAATACAACGTTGAAACAACATGCTTTTTGACAACGTTTAATCAATGTCATGGTTGTGACGTTGAGATGACATTGAATTTTGGTCATTTTCCCAACCAATATTCTACAACACAAATACAACGTTGAAACAACATGCTTTTTGACGACGTTTAATCAATGTCAGGTTGTGACGTTGAGATGACATTGAATTTTGGTCATTTCCCAACCAATATTCAACACAACAACAACATTGAAACAACATGCTTTTTGACGACATTTAATCAATGTCAGGTTGTGACGTTGATTTGACCGTTGAAATTTGGTCATTTCCCAACCAATATTCAACACAAATACAACGTTGAAACAACATGCTTTTTGACAACGTTTATTCAATGTCAGGTTGTGACGTTGAGTTGACATTGAATTTTGGTCATTTTCCCAACCAATATTCTACAACACAAATACAACATTGAAACAACATGCTTTTTGACGATGTTGATTCAATGTCAGGTTGTGACGTTGATTTGACATTGAAATTTGGTCATTTCCCAACCAATATTCAACACAAATACAACATTGAAACAACATGCTTTTTGACGACATTTAATCAATGTCAGGTTGTGACGTTGATTTGACCGTTGAAATTTGGTCATTTCCCAACCAATATTCAACACAAACACAACGTTGAAACAACATGCTTTTTGACAACGTTTATTCTATGTCAGGTTGTGACGTTGAGTTGACATTGAATTTTGGTCATTTTCCCAACCAATATTCTTCAACACAAATACAACATTGAAACAACATGCTTTTTGACGACATTTAATCAATGTCAGATTGTGACGTTGATTTGACCGTTAAAATTTGGTCATTTCCCAACCAATATTCAACACAAACACAACGTTGAAACAACATGCTTTTTGACGTTTATTCAATGTTGGGTTCTGGCGTTGATTTGACCATTGAAATTTGGTCATTTCCCAACCAATATTCTACAACACAAATACAACGTTGAAACAACATGCTTTTTGACAACGTTTAATCAATGTCATGGTTGTGACGTTGAGATGACATTGAATTTTGGTCATTTTCCCAACCAATATTCTACAACACAAATACAACGTTGAAACAACATGCTTTTTGACAACGTTTAATCAATGTCATGGTTGTGACGTTGAGATGACATTGAATTTTGGTCATTTTCCCAACCAATATTCTACAACACAAATACAACGTTGAAACAACATGCTTTTTGACGACGTTTAATCAATGTCAGGTTGTGACGTTGAGATGACATTGAATTTTGGTCATTTCCCAACCAATATTCAACACAAATACAACATTGAAACAACATGCTTTTTGACGACATTTAATCAATGTCAGGTTGTGACGTTGATTTGACCGTTGACATTTGGTCATTTCCCAACCAATATTCAACACAAACACAACGTTGAAACAACATGCTTTTTGACAACGTTTATTCTATGTCAGGTTGTGACGTTGAGTTGACATTGAATTTTGGTCATTTTCCCAACCAATATTCTCTAACACAAATACAACATTGAAACAACATGCTTTTTGACGATGTTGATTCAATGTCAGGTTGTGATGTTGATTTGACATTGAAATTTGGTCATTTCCCAACCAATATTCAACACAAACACAACGTTGAAACAACATGCTTTTTGACAACGTTTATTCTATGTCAGGTTGTGACGTTGAGTTGACATTGAATTTTGGTCATTTTCCCAACCAATATTCTTCAACACAAATACAACATTGAAACAACATGCTTTTTGACGACATTTAATCAATGTCAGATTGTGACGTTGATTTGACCGTTAAAATTTGGTCATTTCCCAACCAATATTCAACACAAACACAACGTTGAAACAACATGCTTTTTGACGTTTATTCAATGTTGGGTTCTGGCGTTGATTTGACCATTGAAATTTGGTCATTTCCCAACCAATATTCTACAACACAAATACAACGTTGAAACAACATGCTTTTTGACAACGTTTAATCAATGTCATGGTTGTGACGTTGAGATGACATTGAATTTTGGTCATTTTCCCAACCAATATTCTACAACACAAATACAACGTTGAAACAACATGCTTTTTGACAACGTTTAATCAATGTCATGGTTGTGACGTTGAGATGACATTGAATTTTGGTCATTTTCCCAACCAATATTCTACAACACAAATACAACGTTGAAACAACATGCTTTTTGACGACGTTTAATCAATGTCAGGTTGTGACGTTGAGATGACATTGAATTTTGGTCATTTCCCAACCAATATTCAACACAAATACAACATTGAAACAACATGCTTTTTGACGACATTTAATCAATGTCAGGTTGTGACGTTGATTTGACCGTTGACATTTGGTCATTTCCCAACCAATATTCAACACAAACACAACGTTGAAACAACATGCTTTTTGACAACGTTTATTCTATGTCAGGTTGTGACGTTGAGTTGACATTGAATTTTGGTCATTTTCCCAACCAATATTCTCTAACACAAATACAACATTGAAACAACATGCTTTTTGACGATGTTGATTCAATGTCAGGTTGTGATGTTGATTTGACATTGAAATTTGGTCATTTCCCAACCAATATTCAACACAAACACAACGTTGAAACAACATGCTTTTTGACAACGTTTATTCTATGTCAGGTTGTGACGTTGAGTTGACATTGAATTTTGGTCATTTTCCCAACCAATATTCTCTAACACAAATACAACATTGAAACAACATGCTTTTTGACGATGTTGATTCAATGTCAGGTTGTGACGTTGATTTGACATTGAAATTTGGTCATTTCCCAACCAATATTCAACACAAACACAACGTTGAAACAACATGCTTTTTGATGTTTATTCAATGTTGGGTTCTGACGTTGATTTGACCGTTAAAATTTGGTCACTTCCCAACCAACAACGTGGATCCAACGTTGGACATCAACGTTGTCTCAATTTAAAAATACAACTATTTTGCCACGTTGTTTCCAAGTCCGTTTTAAAGGACATGTACGTATAATCAACGTTGTATCAACGTCTTGTGCCTGCTGAGAATCTCCTTGCAGAAAATATGAGCGTGTTTCTCCTGTCTTCTCTTTTGAAGACAGCTGCAACCTGTGGAATGTGTGTGACGCACGCACACACACACACACCTCCACGACATCAAGGTGTGCGAAAGTAGATATGTGTGTGTGTGTGTGTGTGTGTGTGTGTGTGTGTGTGTGTGTGTGTGTGTGTGTGTGTGTGTGTGTGTGTGTGTGTGTGTGTGTGTGTGTGTGTGTGCCACCAAGGCAGAAAGCATAGTTTTTGAACAAGTGAAATAAGATATTCCACCGTGTCATTTAGATTGATTGTACATTGTGTGTGTGTGTGTGTGTGTGTGTGTGTGTGTGTGTGTGTGTGTGTGTGTGTGTGTGTGTGTGTGTGTGTGTGTGTGTGTGTGTGTGTGTGTGTGTGTGTGTGTGTGTGTGTGTGTGACATTTTCCTCTCAGCCTTGTCCTCTGAAGTTCCCACAAGTGGAAAGCTGTAGTTCCTCACAGTCCACCTGCACTGTCATGTCTGATTCCCTGCCCACCTGGAGCTGTCAGGAGGCCTCAAGCCAAGCGATGTGTTTGTTTTGGCGCACTCTGCACAGTTCATGTGTTCACTCCGCACAGTTCATTTGTTCACTCCGCACGGTTCATGTGTTCACTCCGCTCAGTTCATGTGTTTACTCAGCACAGTCCATCTGTTCACTCCGCTCATTGCATGTGTTCACTTTGCTCAATTCATGTGTTCACTCTGCACAGTTCATGTGTTCACTCCGCACAGTTCATTTGTTCACTCCGCACGGTTCATGTGTTCACTCCGCTCAGTTCATGTTTACTCAGCACAATCCATCTGTTCACTCCGCTCATTTCATGTGTTCACTCCGCTCTATTGATGTGTTCACTCCGCTCAGTTCATGTGTTCACTCAGCAGAGTCCATGTGTTCACTCCGCACAGTTCATGTGTTATATCTGCACAGTTCATGTGTTCATTCAGCAGTCCATGTGTTCACTCCGCTCAATTCATGTGTTCACTCCGCTCAGTTCATGTGTTCACTCAGCACAGTCCATGTGTTCACTCTGCACAGTTCATGTGTTCACTCCGCTCAATTCATGTGTTCACTCCACTCAGTTCATGTGTTCACTCAGCACAGTCCATGTGTTCACGCCGCACAGTTCATGTGTTCTCTCTTCACAGTTCATGTGTTCACTACACATAGTTCATGTGTTCACCCAGCACAGTTCATGTGTTCACTCAGCACAGTTCATGTGTTCACTACACATAGTTCATGTGTTCACCCAGCACAGTTCATGTGTTCACTCTGCACAGTTCTCGTGTTCACTTTGCCCAGTTCATGTATTCATGCAGCACAGTTCATGTGTTATATCTGCACAGTTCATGTGTTCACTCAGCAGTCCATGTGTTCACTCCACACAGTTCATGTGTTCACTCTGCACAGTTCATGTGTTCACTCTGCACAGTTCATGTGTTCACACCGCACAGTTCATGTGTTCACTCTGCACAGTTCATGTGTTCACTCTGCACAGTTCATGTGTTCACTCTGCACAGTTCATGTGTTCACACCGCACAGTTCATGTGTTCACTCTGCACAGTTCATGTGTTCACTCTGCACAGTTCATGTGTTCTCTCAGCACAGTTCACGTGTTCACTCTGCACAGTTCATGCGTTCACTCCACACAGTTTATGCGTTCACTCCACACATTTCATGTGTTCACTCAGCACATTTCATGTGTTCACTCCACACAGTTCATGTGTTCACTCTGCACAGTTCATGTGTTCACTCTGCACAGTTCATGTGTTCACTCTGCACAGTTCATGTGTTCTCTCAGCACAGTGCATGTGTTCGCTCTGCACAGTTCATGTGTTCACCCCGCACAGTTCATATGTACACTCTGCACAATTCATGTGTTCACTCAGCACAGTTCATGTGTTCACTCTGCACAGTTTGTGTGTTCACTTTGCACAGTTAGTGTTCACTCAGCACTGTCCATGTGTTCACTCCGCTCAGTTCATGTGTTCACTCAGCACAGTTCACGTGTTCACTCTGCACAGTTCATGCGTTCTCCACACAGTTCATGCGTTCACTACGCACATTTCATGTGTTCACAACGCACATTTCATGTGTTCACTCCACACAGTTCATGTGTTCACTCTGCACATTTCATGTGTTCACTCCACACAGTTCATGTGTTCACTCTGCACAGTTCATTTGTTCACGCCGCACAGTTCATGTGTTTACTTTGAGAGCCCTTCTGAAATGGACATTGACGTCAGTTAAGCGCCACCTGTCAGCTCCACAAGGCAACCCAAAGTAAACAAATACCAGCGACCGCCTTCGTCAGGGGTGACTGCAATTAAAGAACCATTTCCTCATCTGGGGTCCAGGATGTGGCCTCGGTTCACCGCATCCGTGGAAGTTCTCCGCTCCCATTTTCTTGAGATTTTCTGAGGTGGTTCCATGGTGACACCTCCAGGTTGTGGCTGAGGTCAAACAACAGATCATGATCAGGATATTTAGGTTTTTTTTTTTTCAAAATGAAACCAGTAATAAATATTTCATCTTCAGTGCTTTTGTCTGTGGATTCACCAGGTCTTTGTAGTCTCAGGACTTTCAATCCATCACAACTGGACTGTTTGGTTTGTCTTAGAAGACGTTTCAACTCTCATCCAAGTAGACTTCTTCACTTCATGATCATCGACTTGGATTGGTCACATCTAGTTTTAGACTTAGATTGGTCACATCAAGTTTTAAACTTTGATTGGTCATATTTAGTTTTCAACTTAGATTGGTCAGATCTAGTCTTATACTTAGATTGGTCAGATCTAGTCTTATACTTAGATTGGTCAGATCTTGTTCCAGACTTTGATTTGGTCAGATCTAATCACAGACTTAGATTGGTCACATCTAGTCAAGTCAGACTTAGACTTAGATCGATCTGATCTAGTCTTAGATTTAGATTGGTCAAAGCTACAGTAGTTTTAGACTTAGACTTAGATCGATCTGAACTAGTCTTTGATGTAGATTGGTCAAAGGTAGTTTTAGACTTAGATTGGTCAGATCTTGTTTCAGACTTTGATTTGGTCAGATCTAATCACAGACTTAGATTGGTCACATCTAGTCAAGTCAGACTTAGACTTATATCGATCTGATCTAGTCTTAGATTTATATTGGTCAAAGCTAAATTTTATACTTAGACTTAGATCGATCTGAACTAGTCTTAGATTTAGATTGGTCAAAGGTAGTTTTAGACTTAGATTGGCCAGTTCTGGTCTTAGACTTAGATTGGTCAGATCTAGTCAGGTCAGACTCAGACTTCAATTGATCTGATTTAGTCTTAGACTTAGATTGGTCCGATCTAGTTTTAAACTTAGATTGGTCACAGATAGTCTTCGAGACTTACATTGGTCAGATCTTGTTTTAGACTTAGATTGGTCAGATCTAGTCAGGTCAGACTCAGACTTCAATTGATCTGATTTAGTCTTAGACTTAGATTGGTCCAATCTAGTTTTAAACTTAGATTGGTCACAGATAGTCTTCGAGACTTACATTGGTCAGATCTTGTTTTAGACTTTGAATGGTCAGATCTAATCATAGACTTAGATTGGTCAGATCTAGTCAAGTCAGACCTAGACTTAGATCGATCTCATCTAGTCTTGGATTTAGATTGGTCATAGCTAGTTTTAGACTTAGATTGGTCAGTTCGAGTCTTAGACTTAGATTGGCCAGCTCTAGTCAGGTCAGACTCAGACTTAAATTGATCTGATCTTGTCTTAGACATACATTGGTCAGATCTAGTTTTAGACTTAGATTGGTCACAGCTAGTCTTCTAGACTTAGATTGGTCTGATCTTATCCTCGGCTTAGACTGCTTTGATTTACTTCAACACTTAGATTGGCCACATCTAGTCTTAGACTTACATTGGTCAGATCTAGTCTTAGACTTACATTGGCCACATATAGTGAAGTGAAGTGAATTATATTTATATAGCACTTTTTCTCTAGTGACTCAAAGCGCTTTACATAGTGAAACCCAATATCTAAGTTACATTTAAACCAGTGTGGGTGGCACTGGGAGCAGGTGGGTAAAGTGTCTTGCCCAAGGACACAACGGTAGTGACTAGGATGGTGGAAGCGGGGATGGATCGAACCACCTGGAACCCTCAAGTTGCTGGCACGGCCACTCTACCAACCGAGCTACACCGTCCCAATATGTGGCCAATGTAAGTCTAAGACTTACATTGGCCACATCTAGTCTTAGACTTACTTTGGCCACATATAGTCTTAGACTTACATTGGTCAGATCTAGTCTTAGACTTACATTGGCCACATTTAGTCTTAGACTTAGACTGATCTGATCTAGTCAGGTCAGACTCAAACTTAGATTTGTGTGATCTAGTCAGGTCAGACTAGTTTCTACCGTGACCCGTTATGCAAAGTCATTGGTCTGATGTGACACGGCTACATTTGTTAGCGCCATGTTCCAAGTAAAAGCATAGGGGGGAAAAAGCAGCATTTTATAGACCTTCTCTCTCAACATTTACTTTGAACAACTTTTTACAAAAGGGTGCGGCAAGGCATCCTGGGAAACCGGAAGTCGTCTTCCAATATGCCTTGCAACACTCTCTAGAGTTATGTGTCCAGAGTTAACGTGGTTGAACTGTTGGCTCGCAGTGTGATTGTTTGTGTTGTGTTTAGCGGGTTTTAACAAATAATAGAAACATATTTTGAGACCCGTGGATTATACTTCCAAGAAATCTGTTTCAGGCACTTGTGATTCCTTGTGTCTGTGTGCAAGTCCGGTACTATCCACTGCTGCCATCAACCTTTTGAAGTCGTTCCTGTGTAGGGGGAATTTGGTCAGAAAGGTCGTTTCTAGAAACCTGCCATAGACTGGGAGTATCTGCGATCCGTTAAAAAAACTACACGGCAATCGAACGTATACACAACTGCTATCTCTCTGCAAACGCAGATACACATTCTGTGACGGGTGAAAGAAGATAAGATAAAAACCATAAAACAGCTAACAAAGACAAGTCTGCCTCACCTGTGACCGCGGTTCCCCTCTGCAGCCCCGACAAGACTGCCTACGTCGGACTCGTCTCGGTTATGACAGGTTCTGTTCCCCCGGGGCCCGGGTCGGCATCTGATCCTAGATAGTGTTTGGAGATAAATCACTAAAAACCCTCGCAGCCTTCTTGTTCCAGCTGAGCGTGCGGTAAAACACGGGGAGAAGTGAAGTCGAGTCTGTTATAATTAGCTATCTCGGTTGTAGGCCTTAGGACTACAAATCACCTTTAAGACCTCCTTATCTTCCAGCTTTGACTGCTCTTCCAAGCATGGAATCCAGTTGGGATTCTCCCGAGCCAGCCGTGGTTCGTGTTGCAATTGTGTTCTTAAACATGCAACATTTCTCACCGGAGATAAAATAAATGGAGGAGGAGGACGACGCTCCAGGGAGAGGCAGCAGTTGGTTGAGTTCATGAGAACGGAAAAGCTAGTCGGACGGGGGGATGGGCAAGGATCACACCGCAATTGGAACACAACTTTAACAGGATTTTCTAAACTCAAGACCCGGGGGCAAGATCTGGCCCACCACATCATTGTATATGTCCTACGAAAGCCAGGAATTAATATCCATCCATCCATCCATTTTCTACCGCTTGTCCCTTTTGGGGTTGCGGGGGGTGCTGGAGCCTATCTCAGCTGCATTCGGGCGGAAGGCGGGGTACACCCCGGACAAGTCGTGAATATCTTATCTTGTTGACGGAAAAATTGTGAAAGTTTGAGAAATGGATAATTTATTTTGAATGGGGAAAATGTCCCTAAAAACTGGAATTTCTATAGAATCCGGGAATTGTTTTTATAATTATTGAAAAAGAGCACAAAATTCCTGAACAGGCTGAATATTTTGACGTTGGAACGGTTTGAATCGGATAACAAATGTAGGAGTTGTGGAACTTTGAAAAATGTCCCATTCTTTTTAATGGGAATTTCGTGGAAATTTTGGGAAAAGAGGGAATTTTTGAGAAAATCCTAAAAAAAATAAAATATGAATGTTCTGAATGAGTTGACATGGTTGGTGTTGGAATTTTTTTAATCCGTCGAGAAATGTTGAAGTAGTACCATTTTTAATTGAGAAACGGTATTACGGAAATCCTGGAATTTCCCGTTCAAAAAAACAACTTTGTTTTTTGTCCTGATTAAGAGGAATGTTTTGACGGTAGAACGGTTAAAGTGTGTTGAAAAATGTGGAAGAAGTAGTCGACAGAATAAAGGGTGAAAAAATGGTTTGAAAGAACGGGAATTCCTGGAATTTCTTTTAACTTGGAGAAATTATAGTTTGAATGTCCAGGGTGAAGTGAATATGTTGAAGGTAGAATGGTTTGAATCGGTTCAAGAATGTGGAAATTGTGGAAGTTTGAAAAATCGCCAATTCATTTTGAATGGGGAAAATGCAAACAAAAAAGGAACTATGGGAAATTAGGGAATTTTTTTTAGAATTGTTGAAGGAGGACACACAATTCCTGAACAGGCTGAATATTTTGAAGTTGGAACGGTTTGAATCAGATGGAAAGTTTAGGAGTTGTGGAACTTTGAAAAATGTCCCATTCTTTTTAATGGGAATTTCGTGGAAATTTCGGGAAAAGAGGGAATTTTTTGGAAAATGATGAAAACAAATATGAATGTTCTGAATGAGTTGACATGGTTGGTGTTGGAATTTTTTTTAATCCGTCGAGAAATGTTGAAGTAGTACCATTTTTAATTGAGAAACAGTATTACGGAATTCCTGGAATTTCCCGTTCAAAAAACAATTTTGTTTTTTGTCTTGATTAAGAGGAATGTTTTGACGGTAGAACGGTTAAAGTGTGTTGAAAAATGTGGAAGAAGTAGTCGACAGAATAAAGGGTGAAAAAATGGTTTGAAAGAACGGGAATTCCTGGAATTTTTTTTAACTTGGAGAAATGATAGTTTGAATGTCCAGGATGAAGTGAATATGTTGAAGGTAGAATGGTTTGAATCGGTTCAAGAATGTGGAAATTGTGGAAGTTTGAAAAATCGCCAATTCATTTTGAATGGGGAAAATGCAAACAAAAAAGGAACTATGGGAAATTAGGGAATTTTTTTTAGAAATGTTGAAGTAGGACACACAATTCCTGAACAGGCTGAATATTTTGAAGTTGGAACGGTTTGAATCAGATGGAAAGTTTAGGAGTTGTGGAACTTTGAAAAATGTCCCATTCTTTTTAATGGGAATTTCGTGGAAATTTCGGGAAAAGAGGGAATTTTTGGGAAAATCTTAAAAAAAATAAAATATGAATGTTCTGAATGAGTTGACATGGTTGGTGTTGGAATTTTTTTAATCTGTCGAGAAATGTTGAAGTAGTACCATTTTTAATTGAGAAACGGTATTACGGAATTCCTGGAATTTCCCGTTCAAAAAACAACTTTGTTTTTTGTCTTGATTAAGAGGAATGTTTTGACGGTAGAACGGTTAAAGTGGGTTGAAAAATGTGGAAGTAGTAGTCGACAGAATAAAGGGTGAAAAAATGGTTTGAAAGAACGGGAATTCCTGGAATTTTTTTTAACTTGGAGAAATGATAGTTTAAATGTCCAGGATGAAGTGAATATGTTGAAGATAGAATGGTTTGAATCGGTTCAAGAATGTGGAAATTGTGGAAGTTTGAAAAATCGCCAATTCATTTTGAATGGGGAAAATGCAAACAAAAAAGGAACTATGGGAAATTCGGGATTTTTTTTTAGAAATGTTGAAGTAGAACCCACAATTTTTGAACAGGCTGAATATTTTGAAGTTGGAACGGTTTGAATCAGATGAAAAGTGTGGGGGTTGTGGAACTTTGAAAAATGTCCCATTCTTTTTAATGGGAATTTCGTGGGAATTTCGGGAAAAGAGGGAATTTTGGGGAAAATGCAAAAAAAATATGATAATAACTTGGAAAAATAATAGTTTGAATGTCCAGGATGACTTAAATATGTTGAAGGTGGAATGGTTTGAATTGGTTGAAAAATGGCCAATACCTTTTGAATGGGGAAAATGCAAAAAAAAAAAAGGAATTTTGGAAAATTTGGGAATTTGGGGAATTTTTTTTAGAATTGTTGAAGTAGAGCACACAATTCCTGAAATCACCATTTTGAAGTTGGAACAGTTTAAATCAGAGGAAACATGTGGGGATTGTGGAAATTTGAAGAATGTCCCATTCATTTCAAGTAGAATTTCAAAAAAATTGGGAATTTCGGGAAAAGCAGTAATTTTCTTGAAAATGGTAAAAAAAGAAAAAAAAATCTTGAATAAATTGAATGGTTGGTGTTGAAATTTTTCAAGTTGGTCGAGAAATGTTGAAGTTGTAACATGTTGAATTGAGAAATTATATTACGGAATTCCTGGAATTTCAGGAAAACCGGGAATTTTTACAGTTGAATTTTTTTTACATTAACAATGGAACGGTTGAAATGCATTGAAAAATTTTGGAAGGAGTAGTCGCCAGAAAAAAAGGTGGAAATAGGGCTTTGGAAAAGCAGGAATTCTGGAAAATCCTGGAATTTTTTTCCAACTTAAGAAAAATAATAGTTTGAATTTCCAAAATGGTGGAATGTGTTGAAGGTGGAATGGTTGGAACAGGTTGAAACATGTAGAAATGGTGAAAGTTTGAAAAATGCTCAATTCGTTTAGAATGGAGAAAAATGTCCCGGAAAACCTGGAATTCTGGGAAATCTGGGAATTTTTCAGAATTTTTCAACGGGAAATCCCGCGATTCCTGAGTAGGCTGAACAGTTTGAAGTTGGAACGGTTTGAATCGGGGTGAAAAATGTGGAAAGTAGAGCACGCCGAAATCTGGAGAAGAAGAAGAAGTTTAATAAATGGATGCATTTTGGTTTATGATTAATGTGTGAATGTTTTGGAGTGTTCACACAATCACAGTAAAATTGTGGCAACTGAACATTCAGTTTTGTTTTTTTTATCGTGAACGTTTTTTTTTTTTAATGTGAATGTGGAAAAAATGTATTAATGAAATGCATGGTGTTGTTTACTTGAGTCATATTGCTGTCTACACATATCTCTTATGTGTGACTGCCATCTGCTGGTCACACTTATCATTACACCGTGCACCAAATAAAACTACGAGGCGAATCATTGCACGTGAATATTCATAAATGACTGACTGATACAATGAAAGCCAGTTGGACTGGCCTGCTCTCTGCACACAACATGTTTCTGTATCGCCCTCAAATCAAAAGTTTCCTGATTGGATCAGACCACAAACGGTAAATGGTAAATGGGTTGTACTTGTATAGCGCTTTTCTACCTTCAAGGTACTCAAAGCGCTTTGACACTATTTCCACATTCACCCATTCACACACTGATGGCGGGAGCTGCCATGCAAGGCCCTAACCATGACCTACGGAGCAAGGGTGAAGTCCTGGTGTCGGACATCTGCGAGTCCTGGTGTCGGATATCTGCGAGTCCTGGTGTCGGACATCTGCAAGTCCTGGTGTCGTACATCTGCGAGTCCTGGTGTCGGACATCTGCTAGTCCTGGTGTCGGATATCTGCAAGTCCTGGTGTCGGATATCTGCGAGTCCTGGTGTTGGACATCTGCTCTTGTTTCCTGCTCTACGCCATCGCCCCTAATCCTGTGGATAGGTGGGGATTGAACCAGGGAACCCTCAGGTTGCTGGCACGGCCACTCTCCAACCGCGCCATGCCGTCCCTAAGGCGAGTCCTGGTGTCGGACATCTGCGAGTCCTGGTGTCGGACATCTGCGAGTCCTGGTGTCGGACATCTGCGAGTTATGGTGTCGGACATCTGCGAGTCCTGGTGTCGGACCTTTGTGAGACCTGGTGTTGGATATCTGCTAGTCCTGGTGTCGGACATCTGCGAGTCCTGGTGTCGGACATCTGCGAGTCCTGGTGTCCGACATCTGCGAGTCCTGGTGTCGGACATCTGCGAGTCCTGGTGTCGGACCTTTGTGAGACCTGGTGTTGGATATCTGCGAGTCCTGGTGTCGGACATCTGCGAGTCCTGGTGTCGGACATTTGCGAGTCCTGGTGTCCGACATCTGCGAGTCCTGGTGTCGGACATCTGCGAGTCCTGGTGTAGGACATCTGCGAGTCCATCTATGCCATTGCCCCTAATCCTGTGGATAGGTGGGGATTGAACCAGGGAACCCTCGGGTTGCTGGCACGGCCACTCTCCCAACTGCGCCACGCCGTCCCTAAGGTGAGTCCTGGTGTCGGACATTTGCGAGCCCTGGTGTCGGACATCTGTGAGTCCTGGTGTCGGACATCTGCGAGTCCTGGTGTCAGACATCTGCGAGTCCTGGTGTCGGACATCTGCGAGTCCTGGTGTCGGACATCTGCGAGTTTTGGTGTCGGACATCTGCGAGTCCTGGTGTCGGACATCTGCGAGTCTTGGTGTTGGACATCTGCGAGTCCTGGTGTCGGACATCTGCTCTTGTTTCCTGCTCTCCGCCATCGCCCCTAATCCTGTGGGTAGGTGGGGATTGAACCAGGGAACCCTCAGGTTGCTGGCACGGCCGTTCTCCCAACCGCGCCACGCCGTCCCTAAGGCGAGTCCCGGTGTCGGACATCTGCGAGTCCTGGTGTCGGACATCTGCGAGTCTTGGTGTTGGACATCTGCGAGTCTTGGTGTCGGACATCTGCGAGTCCTGGTGTCAGACATCTGCGAGTCCTGGTAACGGACAACTGCGAGTCCTGGTGTCGGATATCTGCGAGTCCTGGTGTTGGACATCTGCTTTTGTTTCCTGCTCTACGCCATCGCCCCTAATCCTGTGGATAGGTGGGGATTGAACCAGGGAACCCTCAGGTTGCTGGCACGGCCACTCTCCCAACCGCGTCACGTTGTCCCCAAGACGAGTCTTGGTGTCGGACAGCTGCAAGTCTTGATGTCGGATATCTGCGAGTCCTGGTGTCGGACATCTGCGAGTCCTGGTGTCGGACATCTGCGAGTCCTGGTGTCGGACATCTGCGAGTCTTCGTGTTGGACATCTGCGAGTCTTGGTGTCGGACATCTGCGAGTCCTGGTAACGGACAACTGCGAGTCCTGGTGTCAGATATCTGCGAGTCCTGGTGTTGGACATCTGCTTTTGTTTCCTGCTCTACGCCATCGCCCCTAATCCTGTGGATAGGTGGGGATTGAACCAGGGAACCCTCAGGTTGCTGGCACGGCCACTCTCCCAACCGCGTCACGTTGTCCCCAAGACGAGTCCTGGTGTCGGACAGCTGCGAGTCTTGGTGTCGGATATCTGCGAGTCCTGGTGTCGGACATCTGCGAGTCCTGGTGTCGGACATCTGCGAGTCTTGGTGTCGGACATCTGCGAGTCCTGGTGTCGGACATTTGCGAGTCCTGGTGTCGGACATCTGCGAGTCCTGGTGTCGGATATCTGCGAGTCCTGGTGTTGGACATCTGCTCTTGTTTCCTGCTCTACGCCATCGCCCCTAATCCTGTGGATAGGTGGGGATTGAACCAGGGAACCCTCAGGTTGCTGACACGGCCACTTTCCCAACCGCGCCACGCCGTCCCTAAGGCGAGTCCTGATATCGGACATCTGCGAGTCCTGGTGTCGGACATCTGCGAGTCCTGGTGTGGGACATCTGCGAGTCGTGGTGTGGGACATCTGCGAGTCCTGGTGTCGGACATCTGCGAGTCCTGGTGTCGGACATCTGCGAGTCTTTGTGTCGGATATCTGCGTGACCTGGTGTCGAATATCTGCGAGTCCTGGTGTCGGAAATCTGCGAGTCTTGGTGTCGGAAATCTGCGAGTCTTGGTGTCGGACATCTGCGACTCCTGGTGTCGGACATCTGCGAGTCCTGGTGTCGGACATCTGCGAGTCCTGGTGTCAGACATCTGCGAGTCCTCGTGTCGGACATCTGCGAGTCCTGGTGTCGGACATTTGCGAGTCCTGGTGTCGGACATCTGCGAGTCCTGGTGTCGGATATCTGCGAGTCCTGGTGTTGGACATCTGCTCTTGTTTCCTGCTCTACGCCATCGCCCCTAATCCTGTGGATAGGTGGGGATTGAACCCCTAATCCTGTGGATAGGTGGGGATTGAACCCCTAATCCTGTGGATAGGTGGGGATTGAACCCTGGTTCAACCCCCACCTATCCACAGGCGAGTCCTGATGTCGGACATCTGCGAGTTCTGGTGTCGGACATCTGCGAGTCCTGGTGTCGGACATCTGCGAGTCCTGGTGTCGGACATCTGCGAGTCCTGGTGTGGGACATCTGCGAGTCGTGGTGTGGGACATCTGCGAGTCCTGGTGTGGGACATCTGCGAGTCCTGGTGTCGGACATCTGCGAGTCTTTGTGTCGGATATCTGCGAGACCTGGTGTCGAATATCTGCGAGTCCTGGTGTCGGAAATCTGCGAGTCTTGGTGTCAGGAGTCTGCGAGTCTTGGTGTCGGACATCTGCGACTCCTGGTGTCGGACATCTGCGAGTCCTCGTGTCGGACATCTGCGAGTCCTGGTGTCGGACATCTGCGAGTCCTGGTGTCGGACATCTGCGAGTTATGGTGTCGGACATCTGCGAGTCCTGGTGTCGGACCTTTGTGAGACCTGGTGTTGGATATCTGCTAGTCCTGGTGTCGGACATCTGCGAGTCCTGGTGTCGGACATCTGCGAGTCCTGGTGTCGGACATCTGCGAGTCCTGGTGTTGGACATCTGCTTTTGTTTCCTGCTCTATGCCATCGCCCCTAATCCTGTGGATAGGTGGGGATTGAACCAGGGAACCCGCAGGTTGCTGGCACGGCCACTCTCCCAACCGCGTCACGTTGTCCCCAAGACGAGTCCTGGTGTCGGACAGCTGCGAGTCTTGGTGTCGGATATCTGCGAGTCCTGGTGTCGGACATCTGCGAGTCCTGGTGTCGGACATCTGCGAGTCTTGGTGTCGGACATCTGCGAGTCCTGGTGTCAGACATCTGCGAGTCCTAGTGTCGGACATCTGCGAGTCCTGGTGTCGGACATTTGCGAGTCCTGGTGTCGGACATCTGCGAGTCCTGGTGTCGGATATCTGCGAGTCCTGGTGTCGGACATCTGCGAGTCCTGGTGTCCGACATCTGCGAGTCCTGGTGTCGGACATCTGCGAGTCCTGGTGTCGGACCTTTGTGAGACCTGGTGTTGGATATCTGCGAGTCCTGGTGTCGGACATCTGCGAGTCCTGGTGTCGGACATTTGCGAGTCCTGGTGTCCGACATCTGCGAGTCCTGGTGTCGGACATCTGCGAGTCCTGGTGTAGGACATCTGCGAGTCCATCTATGCCATTGCCCCTAATCCTGTGGATAGGTGGGGATTGAACCAGGGAACCCTCGGGTTGCTGGCACGGCCACTCTCCCAACTGCGCCACGCCGTCCCTAAGGTGAGTCCTGGTGTCGGACATTTGCGAGCCCTGGTGTCGGACATCTGTGAGTCCTGGTGTCGGACATCTGCGAGTCCTGGTGTCAGACATCTGCGAGTCCTGGTGTCGGACATCTGCGAGTCCTGGTGTCGGACATCTGCGAGTTTTGGTGTCGGACATCTGCGAGTCCTGGTGTCGGACATCTGCGAGTCTTGGTGTTGGACATCTGCGAGTCCTGGTGTCGGACATCTGCTCTTGTTTCCTGCTCTCCGCCATCGCCCCTAATCCTGTGGGTAGGTGGGGATTGAACCAGGGAACCCTCAGGTTGCTGGCACGGCCGTTCTCCCAACCGCGCCACGCCGTCCCTAAGGCGAGTCCCGGTGTCGGACATCTGCGAGTCCTGGTGTCGGACATCTGCGAGTCTTGGTGTTGGACATCTGCGAGTCTTGGTGTCGGACATCTGCGAGTCCTGGTGTCAGACATCTGCGAGTCCTGGTAACGGACAACTGCGAGTCCTGGTGTCGGATATCTGCGAGTCCTGGTGTTGGACATCTGCTTTTGTTTCCTGCTCTACGCCATCGCCCCTAATCCTGTGGATAGGTGGGGATTGAACCAGGGAACCCTCAGGTTGCTGGCACGGCCACTCTCCCAACCGCGTCACGTTGTCCCCAAGACGAGTCTTGGTGTCGGACAGCTGCAAGTCTTGATGTCGGATATCTGCGAGTCCTGGTGTCGGACATCTGCGAGTCCTGGTGTCGGACATCTGCGAGTCCTGGTGTCGGACATCTGCGAGTCTTCGTGTTGGACATCTGCGAGTCTTGGTGTCGGACATCTGCGAGTCCTGGTAACGGACAACTGCGAGTCCTGGTGTCAGATATCTGCGAGTCCTGGTGTTGGACATCTGCTTTTGTTTCCTGCTCTACGCCATCGCCCCTAATCCTGTGGATAGGTGGGGATTGAACCAGGGAACCCTCAGGTTGCTGGCACGGCCACTCTCCCAACCGCGTCACGTTGTCCCCAAGACGAGTCCTGGTGTCGGACAGCTGCGAGTCTTGGTGTCGGATATCTGCGAGTCCTGGTGTCGGACATCTGCGAGTCCTGGTGTCGGACATCTGCGAGTCTTGGTGTCGGACATCTGCGAGTCCTGGTGTCGGACATTTGCGAGTCCTGGTGTCGGACATCTGCGAGTCCTGGTGTCGGATATCTGCGAGTCCTGGTGTTGGACATCTGCTCTTGTTTCCTGCTCTACGCCATCGCCCCTAATCCTGTGGATAGGTGGGGATTGAACCAGGGAACCCTCAGGTTGCTGACACGGCCACTTTCCCAACCGCGCCACGCCGTCCCTAAGGCGAGTCCTGATATCGGACATCTGCGAGTCCTGGTGTCGGACATCTGCGAGTCCTGGTGTGGGACATCTGCGAGTCCTGGTGTGGGACATCTGCGAGTCGTGGTGTGGGACATCTGCGAGTCCTGGTGTCGGACATCTGCGAGTCCTGGTGTCGGACATCTGCGAGTCTTTGTGTCGGATATCTGCGTGACCTGGTGTCGAATATCTGCGAGTCCTGGTGTCGGAAATCTGCGAGTCTTGGTGTCGGAAATCTGCGAGTCTTGGTGTCGGACATCTGCGACTCCTGGTGTCGGACATCTGCGAGTCCTGGTGTCGGACATCTGCGAGTCCTGGTGTCAGACATCTGCGAGTCCTCGTGTCGGACATCTGCGAGTCCTGGTGTCGGACATTTGCGAGTCCTGGTGTCGGACATCTGCGAGTCCTGGTGTCGGATATCTGCGAGTCCTGGTGTTGGACATCTGCTCTTGTTTCCTGCTCTACGCCATCGCCCCTAATCCTGTGGATAGGTGGGGATTGAACCCCTAATCCTGTGGATAGGTGGGGATTGAACCCCTAATCCTGTGGATAGGTGGGGATTGAACCCTGGTTCAACCCCCACCTATCCACAGGCGAGTCCTGATGTCGGACATCTGCGAGTTCTGGTGTCGGACATCTGCGAGTCCTGGTGTCGGACATCTGCGAGTCCTGGTGTCGGACATCTGCGAGTCCTGGTGTGGGACATCTGCGAGTCGTGGTGTGGGACATCTGCGAGTCCTGGTGTGGGACATCTGCGAGTCCTGGTGTCGGACATCTGCGAGTCTTTGTGTCGGATATCTGCGAGACCTGGTGTCGAATATCTGCGAGTCCTGGTGTCGGAAATCTGCGAGTCTTGGTGTCAGGAGTCTGCGAGTCTTGGTGTCGGACATCTGCGACTCCTGGTGTCGGACATCTGCGAGTCCTCGTGTCGGACATCTGCGAGTCCTGGTGTCGGACATCTGCGAGTCCTGGTGTCGGACATCTGCGAGTTATGGTGTCGGACATCTGCGAGTCCTGGTGTCGGACCTTTGTGAGACCTGGTGTTGGATATCTGCTAGTCCTGGTGTCGGACATCTGCGAGTCCTGGTGTCGGACATCTGCGAGTCCTGGTGTCGGACATCTGCGAGTCCTGGTGTTGGACATCTGCTTTTGTTTCCTGCTCTATGCCATCGCCCCTAATCCTGTGGATAGGTGGGGATTGAACCAGGGAACCCGCAGGTTGCTGGCACGGCCACTCTCCCAACCGCGTCACGTTGTCCCCAAGACGAGTCCTGGTGTCGGACAGCTGCGAGTCTTGGTGTCGGATATCTGCGAGTCCTGGTGTCGGACATCTGCGAGTCCTGGTGTCGGACATCTGCGAGTCTTGGTGTCGGACATCTGCGAGTCCTGGTGTCAGACATCTGCGAGTCCTAGTGTCGGACATCTGCGAGTCCTGGTGTCGGACATTTGCGAGTCCTGGTGTCGGACATCTGCGAGTCCTGGTGTCGGATATCTGCGAGTCCTGGTGTTGGACATCTGCTCTTGTTTCCTGCTCTACGCCATCGCCCCTAATCCTGTGGATAGGTGGGGATTGAACCAGGGAACCCTCAGGTTGCTGACACGGCCACTTTCCCAACCGCGCCACGCCGTCCCTAAGGCGAGTCCTGATGTCGGACATCTGCGAGTCCTGGTGTCGGACATCTGCGAGTCCTGGTGTCGAACATCTGCGAGTCCTGGTGTGGGACATCTGCGAGTCGTGGTGTGGGACATCTGCGAGTCCTGGTGTCGGACATCTGCGAGTCCTGGTGTCGGACATCTGCGAGTCTTTGTGTCGGATATCTGCGAGACCTGGTGTCGAATATCTGCGAGTCCTGGTGTCGGAAATCTGCGAGTCTTGGTGTCGGACATCTGCGACTCCTGGTGTCGGACATCTGCGAGTCCTGGTGTCGGACATCTGCGAGTCCTGGTGTCAGACATCTGCGAGTCCTAGTGTCGGACATCTGCGAGTCCTGGTGTCGGACATTTGCGAGTCCTGGTGTCGGACATCTGCGAGTCCTGGTGTCGGATATCTGCGAGTCCTGGTGTTGGACATCTGCTCTTGTTTCCTGCTCCACGCCATCGCCCCTAATCCTGTGGATAGGTGGGGATTGAACCAGGGAACCCTCAGGTTGCTGACACGGCCACTTTCCCAACCGCGCCACGCCGTCCCTAAGGCGAGTCCTGATGTCGGACATCTGCGAGTCCTGGTGTCGGACATCTGCGAGTCTTGGTGTCAGACATCTGCGAGTCCTGGTGTGGGACATCTGCGAGTCCTGGTGTGGGACATCTGCGAGTCCTGGTGTGGGACATCTGCGAGTCGTGGTGTGGGACATCTGCGAGTCCTGGTGTCGGACATCTGCGAGTCTTTGTGTCGGATATCTGCGAGACCTGATGTCGAATATCTGCGAGTCCTGGTGTCGGAAATCTGCGAGTCTTGGTGTCGGAAATCTGCGAGTCTTGGTGTCGGACATCTGCGACTCCTGGTGTCGGACATCTGCGAGTCCTGGTGTCGGATATCTGCGAGTCCTCGTGTCGGACATATGCTCTTGTTTCCTGCTCTCTGCCATCGCCCTTAATCCTGTGGATAGGTGAGGATTGAACCAGGGAACCCTCAGGTTGCTGGCACGGCCACTCTCCAACCACGCCACGCCGTCCCTAAGGCGAGTCCTGGTGTCGGACATCTGCGAGTCCTGGTGTCGGACATCTGCAAGTCCTGGTGTCGGACATCTGCGAGTCCTGGTGTCGGACATCTGCGAGTTCTGGTGTCGGACATCTGCGAGACCTGGTGTCGGACATCTGCGAGTCTTGGTGTCGGAAATCTGCAAGTCCTGGTGTCGGACATCTGCGAGTCCTGGTGTCGGACCTCTGAGAGACCTTGTGTCGGACATCTGCGAGTCCATCTCCGCCATTGCCCCTAATCCTGTGGATAGGTGGGGATTGAACCAGGGAATCCTCAGGTTGCTGGCACGGCCACTCTCCCAACAGTGCCACGCCGTCCCCAAGGCGAGTCCTGGTGTCGGACATCTGCGAGTCCTGATGTGGGACATCTGCGAGTCCATCTCCGCCATTGCCCCTAATCCTGTGGATAGGTGGGGATTGAACCAAGGAACCCTCAGGTTGCTGGCACGGCCACTCTTTCAACAGTGCCATGCCGTCCCCAAGGCGAGTCCTGGTGTCGGACATCTGCGAGTCCTGGTGTCGGACATCCGCGAGTCCTGGTGTCGGATATCTGCGAGTCCTGGTGTCGGACATCTGCGAGTCCTGGTGTCGGACATCTGCGAGTCCTGGTGTCGGACATCTGCTAGTCCTGGTGTCGGATATCTGCAAGTCCTGGTGTCGGACATCTGCGAGTCCTGGTGTCGGACATCTGCGAGTCCTGGTGTCGGACACCTGTTTTCGTTTCCTGTTCTCCGCCATCGCCCCTAATCTTGTGGATTAGGGGCGATGGCGGCTGCCTCAGGAAGGAAAGTACTATCAGGCGGACATCGGGCCAAGATGCTCCAAAGAATCCCTTGCAAGCGGCTCAGGACCCGCCTTATCTCCGGGGGTTGCCCCGGTGACTAATCCGGGCGAGATGGCAATCGGACTCTGGATTCCATTAGCCGGGTCTGTTTGAGCGGATCTGATATATCCTAATGAGATGTTTGACTCTGGTTGGAGTCGCCTCGCAAGATAAGAGATGTAAGGAGCTGATCAGCGACATTGGAGGAAAGGAGATTGGTCTCGGAGCATTAGAGGAGACGTAACGTGCCTAATGAGGCGCAACAAATGTGGTTACCCTCGCAACGCCGTTGTTAAATATGCAAAGAGAAGAAGAAAAAGCTTGTCTGTCTCAATACTGGCAGCCATGTACTTCCGTGACGTTCCGTTCATTGTGTTTACTGGCAGCCATGATCTGGTTGCCCAGATGACGCCATTAACACTAATTATAAACACATGTTTCAGGTACACACCTCAGAGTAACATAAATGTATATAGTATATACATATAGGTGTGTACCTGAAAAAATGTCTTTAAAATGCTAACCTGCTAACGTTAGCATGCATCAAGTACTAAAATGTGACTGAATGGTATACTCACAAAAAATAGCTAAAAAATAGGTAGCATACAGGTATCATTGGTCAAGTAACAAAACTGTAGTGTATACCTGCAAAATTAGTTAAAAAAAGCTAGCATGCTAAAATGCTAATTATAGTATATAAATATATGTTACTCTGAGGTGTGTACCTGAAACATGTGTTTATAACGCTAGCCTGCTAACGTTAGCATGCATCAAGTACTAAAATGTGACTGAGTTGTATACTCACAAAAAATAGCTAAAAAATAGGTAGCATACTAACATTAGCATGCTGACAGGTATCATTGGTCAAGTAACAAAACTGTTTGTATACCTGCAAAATTAGCAAAAAGGCTAGCATGCTAAAATGCTAATTGTAGTATATAGTATATACTATATGCTAAAATGCTAATTGTAGTATATACTATAATTAGCATGCTAGCTTTTTTTTTGCTAATTTTGCAGGTATACAATACAGTTTTTTTTACTTGACCAATGATACCTGTCAGCATGCTAATGTTAGTATGCTAGCTTTTTTTTTTTAGCTATTTTTTGTGAGTATACAACTCAGTCACATTTTAGTACTTGATGCATGCTAACGTTAGCAGGCTAGCGTTATAGACACATGTTTCAGGTACACACCTCAGAGTAACATATATGTTTATACTACAGTTAGCATTTTAGCATGCTAGCTTTTTTTTTTTTTTTTTTTACAAATTTTGCAGGTATACAATACAGTTTTGTTACTTGACCAATGATACCTGTCAGCATGCTAATGTTAGTATGCTAGCAATTTTTAGCTATTTTTTGTGAGTATACAACTCAGTCACATTTTAGTACTTGATGCATGCTAACGTTAGCAGGCTAGCATTTTAAACACAATTTTCAGGTACACACCTCAGAGTAACATACATTTATGTACTATAATTAGCATTTTAGCATGCTAGCTTTTTTACTAATTTTGCAGGTATACACTACAGTTTTGTTACTTGACCAATGATACCTGTCAGCATGCTAATGTTAGTATGCTAGCAATTTTTAGCTATTTTTTGTGAGTATACAACTCAGTCACATTTTAGTACTTGATGCATGCTAACGTTAGCAGGCTAGCGTTATAAACACATGTTTCAGGTACACACCTCAGAGTAACATATATGTTTATACTACAGTTAGTATTTTAGCATGCTAGCTTCTTTTTTTTACTAATTTTGCAGGTATACAATACAGTTTTGTTACTTGACCAATGATACCTGTCAGCATGCTAATGTTAGTATGCTACCTATTTTTTAGCTATTTTTGTGAGTATACAACTCAGTCACATTTTAGTACTTGATGCATGCTAACGTTAGCAGGCTAGCATTTTAAACACAATTTTCAGGTACACACCTCAGAGTAACATATATTTATGTACTATAATTAGCAGTTTAGCATGCTAGCTTTTTTACTAATTTTGCAGGTATACACTACAGTTTTGTTACTTGACCAATGATACCTGTCAGCATGCTAATGTTAGTATGCTACCTATTTTTTAGCTATTTTTGTGAGTATACAACTCAGTCACATTTTAGTACTTGATGCATGCTAACGTTAGCAGGCTAGCATTTTAAACACAATTTTCAGGTACACACCTCAGAGTAACATATATTTATGTACTATAATTAGCATTTTAGCATGCTAGCTTTTTTACTAATTTTGCAGGTATACACTACAGTTTTGTTACTTGACCAATGATACCTGTCAGCATGCTAATGTTAGTATGCTAGCAATTTTTAGCTATTTTTTGTGAGTATACAACTCAGTCACATTTTAGTACTTGATGCATGCTAACGTTAGCAGGCTAGCGTTATAAACACATGTTTCAGGTACACACCTCAGAGTAACATATATGTTTATACTACAGTTAGTATTTTAGCATGCTAGCTTCTTTTTTTTTACTAATTTTGCAGGTATACAATACAGTTTTGTTACTTGACCAATGATACCTGTCAGCATGCTAATGTTAGTATGCTACCTATTTTTTAGCTATTTTTTGTGAGTATACAACTCAGTCACATTTTAGTACTTGATGCATGCTAACGTTAGCAGGCTAGCGTTTTAAATACATTTTTCAGGTACACACCTCAGAGTAACATATATTTATATACTATAATTAGCATTTTAGCATGCTAGCTTTTTTACTAATTTTGCAGGTATACACTACAGTTTTTTTTACTTGATAAATGCTACCTGTCAGCATGCTAATGTTAGCATGCTAGCTTTTTTTTTTTTTTTAGCTTTTTTTTTTAGTTATACATCTCGCTAGCGTTAGCCTCTAAAAGTCCCGCTCGCCGACAATCGAGTTTCTCCTTCTTCTCCTCGGTCCACGTCCCGGGGCTTTACAGGTCTAATGGTCCATGTCGGCTTTTGATGCGCTTCACCCTTGCACAGCTTTCCCAACGTTCTAACTGTCACATTCCAGCGGGGGAGGGGTAAGGTGAGGCACCTTCACATTCCCCCCCAAACGCATGACTGCTAGCTTGTTTAACAAATGGCGGTAGGGCGGGAGGTCGAGGTGTGGCGAGGGGCCGGCAGGAGGTCAGGGACACGGTTCTTTGGTGGCCACGGTGCTCCCATTACTGCGTTTACCCGATTTTAGTGTTGGATCACACCAAAGGCAGCACCTGCGGGGAGCTGTCCCGATAAGAAGCGGTCTCCCGAGCCTTTAGCAAATATCTGTCTGTGTTTACTGGAGGTCAGGAAGGGTATTTAGCTGACTGCTCCTAGGTCACCGGGTCTGTGAGAACTACCTTCTCCTGCTAGGTAGCTTTTGTGACACACCTTATTTGGGCTGTCCAATAGCTAATGCTTCAATTATTAGCATTTTAATATTAGCACGCTAGCTCTTTTGCTCAGCATCAAATATTTTGTTACTTGACCAATGACACCTGGCGCCGTGCTAATGTTAGCAGGCTAGCATTTTGAACACATGTTTCCGTTGCACACCTCACAGTAACATATTTTTATTAGCAGTTAGCACTTTAGCATGCTAGATTTTCTTTGAGCTAATTTAGCAGGTATACACTTGAGCGTCAAATCTATTTTTAATTGAAGAATGATAGTAGGCTGGCTTTTTTGAAGCTATTTTTTTGGCTACACACCTCAATCACATTTTAGTACTTGACTCATGCTAACATTAGCGGGCTAGCATTTTAAACACATTTTTTTCAGGTACACACATCGGAGACGAATATTACAGTTAGCATTTTAGCATACTAGCTTTTTTTTTAAATTTAACTCAGCAGGTCCTGTCAAATTGTTATCGTTTGACAAATGATACCTGTCAGCATGCTAATGTAAATACGCTAGTTCTATTTAGCTATTTTCGTAGGTATACAACTCAGTCACATTTTAGTACTTGATGCATGCTAACGTTAGCAGGCTAGCATTTTAAACACATTTTTCAGATTCACACATTAGAGTAATATATTTTGATAGTTGACGCACATTACAGTTAGCATTTTAGCATGCTAGATTTTTTTTTAAATACCAATTCAGCAGGTATACAGCTTAACGTCAAATGTTTATAATTTGACCAATGATACCTGTCAGGGTGCTAATGTTAGTAGGCTAGCTTTTTTTTAGCCATTTTTTGTAGGTATATAACTCAGTCACATTTTAGTACTTTAAGCATGCTAATGTTAGCAGGCTAGCATTTTAAACACTTTTTCAGGTACACACCTCAGAGTAATATATTTTGGTACTTGACACATATTACAGTTAGCATTTTAGCATGCTATTTAAAAAAAAAAAATCTAATTCAGCAGGTATACAGCTTATTGTCAAATTTTTATCATTTGACGAATGATACCTGTCAGCATGCTAATGTTAGTATGTTAGCTTTTTTTAGCAATTTTTTTGTTGTTATACACTTTAGTCACATTTTAGTACTTTATGCATGCTAACGTTAGCAGCCTAGCATTTTAAACACATTTTTCAGGTACACACCTTAGAGTAATATATTTTGATAGTTGACGCATATTACAGTTAGCATTTTAGCATGCTAGATTTTTTTTTAAATACCAATTCAGCAGGTGTATAGCTTAACGTCACATTTTTATAATTTGACGAATGATACCTGTCAGCATGCTAATGTTAGTAGTCTAGCTTTTTTTTAGCCATTTTTTGTAGGTATACAACTCAGTCACATTTTAGTACTTTATGCATGCTAATGTTAGCGGGCTAGCATTTCAAATAAATGTTTTAGGTACACACCTCGGTGTAATTTATTTTGGTACTGGAGACACCGTGCAGTTAGCATTTTAGCGTGTTAACATTAGCATGCGTAATTCCTTAAAATGTTATTTCAAGCCACAAACTTGACAGTGTTCAGATATTAAAGAAGCCAAGTCAATAAATTGGTCATTTACAGTATTTTTCTACTGTATTTATATTGTATTTAAGATAAATACAATACATGAAAAAATAAAAAAATTTCGAGAGTTATTTACGCAGAAAGATTTTGTAAATGTTTATTTACATACCTTATGGCAGTAAAACGACTGATACTTGTAAATGTGTTAGCATATTAGCTAATGCTAACGACGTTTGCTTGATTACATTACGATAGCATGTACAAATATGCACGAAAACACTCCTACAAACAACACACACGGGACGGTTTAGTAAGTAAGAATTGTTTTAGTTATATTGTAAAACTTACAAGATTTGCTTGGAGTGATGAACGAAGAAGCCTTTCGGGAAAACAAAACGGCTCTTCTATGTCCGGTCGAAAGCTCATTCTAAACAGAAGGGCACCTACCAAAAGATGGCGCCAGAGCACAAACAATAACACACCAGTAAAGTGTCTTTGCATGTTTTCTTTTCAAACGACTTGAGTCAAAAATCCATAAAACGCTCAGTGGCCTTGTGGTTAGAGTGTCCGCCCTGAGATTGGGTAGGTCGTGAGTTCAAACCCCCGGTCGAGTCATACCAAAGACTATAAAAATGGGACCCGTTACCTCCCTGCTAGACACTCTGCATCAAGGGTTGAAATTGGGGGTTAAATCACCAAAAAATTATTCCCGGGCGTGGCCAATGCTGCTGCTCACTGCTCCCCTCACCTCCCAGGGTGTGATCAAGAGTGATGGGTCAAATGCAGAGAATCAATTCGCCACACCTAGTGTGTGTGTGGCAACGATTGGAACTTTAAGTTAAAATAGCCGCGCGGTTTTATAAGCCGCAAGGCTCAAAGTGTAGGAAAAAATTAGCTCAGACAGTAACCTGCTTTAAAAAGTTAATATTGGGGTGTGTCATTGAATGGGGAAAGATGTCTCTTGTGTTTAAGTTCAGGCAAGTCTTGTTGCTCGGTGTCCTGGGTTTTAGTGGGGAAACTTTGGTTGCATTGTGAGGAATCCAAGCTTGCCTGCAGATTTACTAGGTAAAGGGGTTTGATTACCACCAGAACCCCACCCGCCAGCCTGAAAAGCACTTACGATTGCGGCATAACCTCGGAGGAGCGGCATATGTTTCACTATATATTTATACGACCCATCTGCAGCTGCTGCGTGGGGAGCTCAGGGGGGGTCTCCCTTCTGAATCCATCCATGAATTATACCACTCACTATCTGGTCCAAGAGGCATTGCTGGACCGGCCACGTTATATCGGGGTGCTAAATCAAAAACGCACGGCAGGATTCGCCCAAGTGCACCATTTTCTTGTGCTAGGAATCAAACAGGGAATCGTTTGGATCCGGAGAAGACAGTGAAACCTTGTGTCAGGCAGACAAAACACCTGATTCTCTCATCAACGGCTTCCTTTTGCTGGATGTCCCAGCAGGATTCCAGTCTGGGGAGGCGGATGAGTAACGGGGAGCAACATGGGGATGAAAAGGAAAACCGTAACGGGATAATGAACGAGTGAGAACAGGAGGATGGGTAAGGGGAGCAACATGGGGATGAAAAGAAAAACCGTAACGGAATGATGGACGTGTGAGAAGAGAAGGATGAGTAACAGGAGCAACATGGGGATGAAAAGGAAAACCGTAACGGGATGATGAACGTGTGAGAAAAGGAGGATGAGTAACGGGGAGCAACATGGGGATGAAAAGAAAAACCGTAACGGAATGATGAACGGGTGAGAAGAGGAGGATGGGTAAGGGGAGTATCATGGGGATGAAAAGAAAAACCGTAACGGAATAATGAACGGGTGAGAAGAGGAGGATGGGTAAGGGGAGTATCATGGGGATGAAAAGAAAAACCGTAACGGAATGATGAACGTGTGAGAAGAGGAGGATGGGTAAGGGGAGTATCATGGGAATAAAAAGAAAAACCATAACGGGATGATGAACGTGTGAGAAGAGGAGGATGAGTAACGGGAGCAACATGGGGATGAAAAGCAAAACCATAACGGGATGATGGACGTGTGAGAAGAGGAGGATGAGTAACGGAGAGCAACATGGGGATGAAAAGAAAAACCGTAACGGGATGATGAACGGGTTAGAAGAGGAGGATAGGTAAGGGGAGCAACATGGGGATGAAAAGAAAAACAGTAACGGGATGATGAACGTGTGAGAAGAGGTGGATGAGTCACGGGGAGCAATATGGGGTTGAAAAGGAAAACCGTAACGGGATGATGAACGTGTGAGAAGAGGAGGATGAGTAACGGGAGCAACATGGGGATGAAAAGAAAAACCGTAACAGGATGATGAAAAAGTGAGAAGAGGAGGATGAGTAACGGGAGCAACATGGGGATGAAAAGAAAAACCGTAACGGAATGATGAACGTGTGAGAAGAGGAGGATGAGTAACGGGGAGCAACATGGGGATGAAAAGAAAAATCGTAAAGGGATGATGAACGTGTGAGAAGAGGATGATGAGTAACGGGGAGCAACATAAGGATGAAAAGAAAAACCGTAACGGAATGATGGACGTGTGAGAAGAGGAGGATGAGTAAGGGGAGCAACATGGGGATGAAAAGAAAAACCGTAACGGAATGATGAACGTGTGAGAAGAGGATGAGTAACAGGAGCAACATGGGGATGAAAAGAAAAACCGTAACGGAATGATGGACGTGTGAGAAGAGGAGGATGAGTAACGGGGAGCAACATGGGGATGAAAAGAAAAACCGTAACGGAATGATGAACGTGTGAGAAGAGGAGGATGAGTAACGGGGAGCAACATGGGGATGAAAAGAAAAAACGTAACGGAATGATGAACGTGTGAGAAGAGGAGGATGAGTAACGGGGAGCAACATGGGGATGAAAAGGAAAATGTAACGGGATGATGAACGTGTGAGAGGATGATAATATCCATGAATAAAGAATGGCAGCAAAGAGTAAAGATGGAGATGTAGGATGGTTACCATGGTAACGGCAGTAGATGTCTGAGCAGGGATTTAAAAAAGCTACATGAGATTTGACAAAAACTTGCTCATCATCATTCCCAGCTGGTCTTTATTTATATAGCGCTTTACTAAACCTGCACAGGTACCCAGAGCTCTTTACATCGTACGTCACATTCCATGCTGGGCCCTTTAACCACGACCCATCTGGGTCAAGGGTGAAGTGTCTTGCCCAAGGACTCAACAGCCCGTGACTCGGATGGCGGAAGCTGGAATCGAACCCGGAACCCCCAAGTTGCAAAACGGAATTAACTCATTTATGTCCTCGGCGGCAGGACCTGGGAGACTGGTCGGGATAGTGGGAAAGGCGAATGCAGCAATGTACGGACACATCCCGGATGAAAACCGACGCTTCTCATCCACCTGAGGAGGTGGAGGAAAGAGAGAAAGTGCCCAAAGATAAAGTAAATTTGCACAAAAAAAAGGTCCCCAAAACATTTTTTTCCACATTGTCATCATGGGTTATTTTGTGCAGAATTTTCAGGACAAAAATGGATGTGTTCCATTTTGGAATGATGCTGTACCATAAATGGTTATCAGCGGCGTCTCAGGCAGGCTGTTTGCGCAAGAAGCGTCTCTCATTGGCTGTCGCCTCCAGGAGGTCTGCAGATGTGCAGGCTGCTTCTTATTCCCAGAAAGGTCGCGGCTCTTGACTCGGTACTTAGCACTGTCTTGCTATCGCCGTCTCTGCTCTCCTCTGGGCCGTGAGCGTTGATAAAACACATATTGCTTCCTCTCCGTGGCGTCCGCATTTCTGCAGGTCGTGGCGGTATGAAGTGTCCTTGTTCCGAGTGGCGCTGAACTCACGTCCGTGACTCAGTCTCCGTGTTTGTTTCAGTGAGTGCAGATGTAAATAAACCCAGCACAGAACCAAATAAAGATGTACAGCCGGTCTGGTCCCTTGAAGACTGGGTGAAGAATGCGGGAAGACCTGATGAGTCCAAAAGAGAAAGAGATGATACAGTACTAGAATCTGCCCTATGTGCGCAAGCCGCGGACCCGCTGAAGTGCTAGAATGTGCAGGGTGAGTGGAGTGTGTGGATGTTGGAACGCTTCCAATCGGTTAAGAAATGTGGGATGTGGAGTAGATTTTATATTTCCCATTCATTGTCAATGGGGAGAAAGTTCCTGGAAATTTAGGGAAATCCTCAAAAAAGTACTTTGGGAAAGGGAAAACATGTTTTGCGTCCAATATCCGGGAAGAGTAAACAGGTTTAAAAATGGCGCCAAATTTTGAGGTATTAGGGCGTTGTAGAACTATGAATACGTCCATTCATTTGAATGGGAATTTCCTGGAAATGTAGGATTTCAGGGAAAACTGGACATTTAAAAAAAATATAGATACTAGCACAATTGTCCTAGATGATGTGAATGGGTTGGTGTTGGAATTTTTGGAATCGATTGAAAAATGTTTACGAAGTAACAGTTTCAATTGAGAATGGGTATTTTGGGAATTCCTGGAATTTCGGGAAAAACCTGGAATTTGTACCAAAAAAAAAATAGGCGCAATCGTTGTCCGAACTTAGAGGAATGTTTTGAAGGGGGAATGTTCAAAAACGGTTGGAAAATGTGGACTGTGACATATTTCCAGGAAGAGGTGAAAATAGGGCTTTGGAAAACCAGTAATTCTGGGAATTTCTGGATTTTTTTTTTAACTTGGAAAATGGTAGTTTGATTGTCCAAGGGGAGTGGAGTGTGTGGATATTGGAACGCTTCCAATCGGTTGAGAAATGCGGGATATGGAGTAGATTTGATATTTCCCATTCATTGTCAATGGGGAGAAAGTTCCTGGAAATTTTGGGAAATCCTCAAAAAAGTAC
The DNA here is from genome assembly GCF_033978685.3 of Nerophis lumbriciformis. NCBI lineage: Eukaryota > Metazoa > Chordata > Actinopteri > Syngnathiformes > Syngnathidae > Nerophis > Nerophis lumbriciformis. The sequence continues at coordinate 12,470,713 of NC_084552.2, read as the reverse complement.
TTTGGGAAAGGGATAACATGTTTTGCGTCCAATATGCGGGAAGAGTAAACAGGTTTAAAAATGGCGCCAAATTTTGAGAATTTGGGGCATTGTAGAACTATGAATACGTCCATTCATTTGAATGGGATTTTCCTGGAAATGTAGGATTTCAGGGAAAACTGGATATTTTAAAAAAAATATAGATACTAGCACAATTGCCCTAGATGATATGAATGGGTTGGTGTTGGAATTTTTGGAATCGATTGAAAAATGTTTACGAAGTAACAGTTTAAATTGAGAATGGGTATTTTGGGAATTTCTGGAATTTCGGGAAAACCTGGAATTTGTACCAAAAAAAAAAAAGTGCAATTGTTGTTTGAACTTAGAGGAATGTTTTGAAGGTGGAATGGTCAAAAACGGTTGGAAAATGTGGACTGTGACAACTTTCCAGGAAGAGGTGAAAATAGGGCTTTGGAAAACCGGTAATTCCGGGAATTTCTGGGATAAAAATTTTAATTGGAAAAAATTTGATTTGATGTTGAAATTTGGTCTTTTCCCAACCAATATTCTACAACACAAATACAACGTAGAAACAACATGCTTTTTGATGACCTTCTATCAATGTCAGGTTGTGACGTTAATTTGACCATTGAAATTTGGTCATTTTCCCAACCGATATTCTGCAACACAAATACAACGTTGAAACAACATGCTTTTTGACGATGTTTAATCAATGTCAGGTTGTGACGTTGATTTGATGTTGAAATTTGGTCATTTCCTAACCAATATTCTACAACACAAACACAACGTTGAAACAAGATGCTTTTTGGCAACATTTATTCAATTTCAGATTGTGACATTAATTTGACCATTGAAATTTGGTCATTTTCCCAACCATTATTCTACAACACAAATACAACGTTGAAACAACATGCTTTTTGACGACGTTTATTCAATGTCAGGTTGTGACGTTGATTTGAAATGGAACTTTGGTCATTTCATAACCAATAGTCTACAACACAAATACAACGTTGAAACAACATGCTTTTTGACGATGTTTATTCAATGTCAGGTTGTGACGTTAATTTGACCATTGAAATTTGGTCATTTTCCCAACCGATATTCTGCAACACAAATACAACGTTGAAACAACATGCTTTTTGACGATGTTTAATCAATGTCAGGTTGTGACGTTGATTTGATGTTGAAATTTGGTCATTTTCTAACCAATATTCTACAACACAAATACAACGTTGAAACAAGATGCTTTTTGGCAACATTTATTCAATTTCAGATTGTGACATTAATTTGACCATTGAAATTTGGTCATTTTCCCAACCATTATTCTACAACACAAATACAACGTTGAAACAACATGCTTTTTGACGACGTTTATTCAATGTCAGGTTGTGACGTTGATTTGACATTGAAATTTGGTCATTTCCCAACCAATATTCTACAACACAAAGACAACATTGAAACAACATGCTTTTTGACAACGTTTATTCAATGTCAGATTGTGACGTTGTTTTGACTATTGAAATTTGGTCGTTTCCCAAACAACATTCTACAACACAAATACAACATTGAAGCAACATGCTTTTTGACAACGTTTATTCAATGTCAGGTTGTGACGTTGATTTGACCGTTGAAATTTGGTCATTTCCCAACCAATATTCAACACAAATGCAACGTTGAAACAACATGCTTTTTGACGACGTTTATTCAATGTCAGGTTGTGACGTTGATTTGACCGTTGAAATTTGGTCATTTTCCTTACCAATATTCTACAACACAAATACAACATGGACACAACATGCTTTTGACGACCTTCAATCAATTTCAGATTGTGACATTGATTTGACATTGAAATTTGGTCATTTCCCAAACCATATTCTACAACACAAATACAACGCTGAAACAACATGCTTTTTGACAACATTGATTCAATGTCAGGTTGTGACGTTAATTTGACCATTGAAATTTGGTCATTTTCCCAACCACTATTCTTCAACACAAATACAACGTTGAAACAACATGCTTTATGACGACGTTTAATCAATGTCAGGTTGTGACGTTGATTTCACCGTTGAAATTTGGTCATTTCCCAACCAATATTCAACACAAATACAACGTTGAAACAACATGCTTTTTGACGACGTTTATTCAATGTCAGGTTGTGACGTTGATTTGACCGTTGAAATTTGGTCATTTTCCCAACCAATATTCTACAACACAAATACAACGTTGAAACAACATGCTTTTTGACGACGTTTATTCAACGTCAGGTTGTGACGTTGATTTGACCATTGAACTTTGGTCATGTCGTAGCCAATATTTTCCAACACAAATACAACGCTGAAACAACATGATTTTTAACGTTGATTCAATGTCAGGTTGTGACGTTGTTTTGACTATTGAAACCAACAATCAACAACCTTGATCTAATGTTGGTTATCAGTGTTGTTTCAGTTGACAAACTATTTTGCAACGCTGTTTTCAAGTCAGTTGTCAAGGACATGTACGTGTAATCAACGTTGTATCAACGTCTTGTGCCTGCTGGGGACCATGCATCCTAAATCCCCTTAAGAGTGTTGGGTACTGATCTTGGCCCAGGAAATTCCCCCCCCCCCCCCTTCCCCCCGAGGGTGAAAGTGTCGGCTCGGACGTTGAGCTTTGTTGTTTGGTCCACGCCGAGCAGGCCTGTGTGGAAGTGGAACAATAGAACTCAGGAGATCTCCGGGCTCTGCAGGAAAATCTGGGAGATTTGTCAGCGGGTCGAAAATAGCTGCCCTTGTTTTCTTTCGCTCTGACTGGAAATCCTGCAGGTCCAGTCGTTCAAGAGAAGTCCCTCCCTTATTTCCTTCAGTTTCTCCCTAAATTAACTCCGGTCCTGGTCCGGAGTGCGACAAGCGGTCCTAAAACCCCACTTTTAATTGTCAGAGATCCATCATTCTGCTAATTGCATTGCTGCCATAACAGAAACGCACCGTCACATTTTACGAGGTTTTCACGCTGAGGCCGTTCTCCGGTTACCTCCTGCCCCGTTCCCCCCCTTGGCTTGGACACACCCCACTGGATTTGTTTTTGTAGCTGCGTGAGTGCAAAGTACTTAGCGTCACCGGCTAGGGAGTGGGAAGCCCCGGTGTTTGTGTCACCTGTCAAGTCCAGACCACTTCCCAATCGTCCGAGGAAGGTCCTCGTCCCTTACACAAACGCACCCGGGGGAAATCCTGTACGGCAAGAGAACTGTCGACAGCCGGTCTGTTTGTCAGGCCTTAATTAGAAGCACCGGCTGTGGGATGGTCTCAGTTTGAAGTCCAGAGGGAGGAAACACGTGCGACGGGAACATCAGTCGATTGAGAGAGAGAAATGTGTGACTCACGGTCTGTCGGCCAGGGAGAGTGGGGAAGACGTCCAGAGAGGGAGACCACGTTCCCCCGGACTCTGTGACTCAGCGGTAGTCACACGTGATTCAGGGCTGAGTCACGCCGTAAAAGCTCAGATGTTACAGTAAATACCAGGGCTTTGACGGGTGGCAAGCGGCCCACTCGACCTGCAGAACTTGGACTCTGACTGGAATTCTTGGTCTGGTAGGGAAGTTAAGTCTGGTACATCGTCTGTGGGAAGGGTTGTTTTTCACCTGGTCCGTGGACACACCTTGTGTCACAGACAGAGGTCCGTTTCAGGAGTCTGGTGCCGTGTTTACCAACCTGTCCAAAGCCATAGGAACTTTCCAAGTTACCTGGGTAAATAAAGTTCCCCTTGGGCAAATTAAGGTTCGATCCAAATTCTCTCATTTTAACCCTTCCCCCCCGGTCTAAGGATCTGGTGCCACGTCTCATGAGTCTCACCACGTCATCACCAACCCCGTCATAACCCTGACACTTAACATGAAGCTCATCATTTCCCTACGCTTTGCCCCAGCGGCTTATAAAATGGCGCAGCAAATTTTACAGATTTTCCTTCGCTGATGGCCAATAAGCAAATAATGGTGTGTTATTGTGCTATGGCGCCGTCAACGTTTTCTTGCTGTTTAAAGCTTTGAACCGGAAGTAGAAGTGCTGTCCGTCCATAGCGTTTCTACTCGCGTGGATTCTTCATCCATCGCTCCAAGCAATGTTTGCAAGTTTTACAATATAACTAAAACAATTCATACTTACTAAACCGTCCCGTGTGTGATGTCTGTAGGAGCGTTTTCATGCACATTTGTACGTGCTATCGTAATGTTATGGCGTTAACATTAGCGTTAACATGCTAACACGAGTATCGGTGTCTGTGTTAGCATTATTAGCTTACAATAGTATTCTTTTTGTATTGATTACATTCCACAAATTCCTCAGTAAATTCGCCGAAACGTCACCAGTTGTAGAGTCCGTTTAGCGTATATTAGCGGGGGTCCCTGATGGTGACTTCTGTTTTGTTTGATCAGCCGTTTTACTGCCCTGTTACAGACACCATTTATTAGAGTAGGTAAATAAACATTTACAAACTGTCTCTGTGTAAATCTCTGGAAGGGTTAAAAAGCCTGAACGTTTTGAGGCTGTCGCTCGGCAACTCATCGTTGCAGCTGACTTGGCAGGTTTTCTATGGGGATTCATTTCCGTGGACTGTTATTTTGCTGCGTAGGAGCACATTTGTGCAGATTTATGGGGGTCAAATTGTAAAGGAAGCGCAGCTGACTTCCTTGAGCAATTTTGACAGCCCTATTAGTCCCCAAAACCCCCAGGGGACCGCTCCCAATGTCCCGGTCTCACCTGGATTTGCTGATGCTCAGCAACATGCAGGCCGCTTGTGTCATGAAGTGATGGCTGGGGGCGGGAAGGTGGTGGGGAAACCCTTTCACCTTCTTTGGCGTGAGGCGACTTTTGCACTGTTAGCATGACAAAAAAAAAAAAATAATAAATCAAAGTTTGATACGGACTTAAGGGAAACCAATTGTGATGCATTTATAGTTTGTTAAACGGTTATGTCAGTGCGGCCTGGGGGCCACATGTGAACACTGCACACACCAAAAAACTAGATTTTGCAATGAAATACATAAATGCTAACATTAGAATGCTAACAGTTAGCGTTTGTCAATTACCAAGTTATAAGCCTCTGTGGCGTTGAAATAGGCTAAAAAATGAGGCATGGGAATGTTAGCATGCTAACAGTTAGCATGTGTCAAGTACCAAGTTATATGCGTCTGAGGCGTTGAAATAGGCTAAAAAATGAGTCATGGGAATGTTAGCATGCTAACAGTTAGCATGTGTCAAGTACCAAGTTATATGCGTCTGAGGCGTTGAAAAAGGCTTAAAATGAGGCAGGGGAATGATAGCATGCTAACAGTAAGCATGTGTCAAGTTTCAAGTTATATGCGTCTGAGGCGTTGAAATAGGCTAAAAAATTAGGGAGGGGAATGTTAGCATGCTAACAGTTAGCATGTGTCAAGTACCAAGTTATATGCGTCTGAAGCGTTGAAATAAGCTAAAAAATGAGGCATGGGAGTGTTAGCATGCTAACAGTTAGCGTTTGTCATGTACCAAGTTATATGCGTGTGAGGCGTTAAAATAGGCTAAAAAATGAGGCATGGGAATGTTAGCATGCTAACAGTTAGCATGTGTCAAGTACCTAGTTATATGCGTCTGAGGCGTTGAAATAGGCTAAAAAATGAGGCAGGGGAATGTTAGCATGCTAACAGTTAGCATGTGTCAAGTACCAAGTTATATGCGTTGTTATAGGGCGTTGAAATAGGCTGAAAAATGAGGCATGGGAATGTTGGCATGCTAACAGTTAGCGTTTGTCAATTACCAAGTTATATGCGTCTGAGGCGTTGAAATAGGCTGAAAAATGAGGCAGGGAAGTGTTAGCATGCTAATAGTTAGCGTTTGTCATTTACCAAGTTATATGCGTCTGAGGCGTTAAAATAGGCTAAAAAATGAGGCAGGGGAATGTTAGCATGCTAACACTTAGCGTTTGTCATTTACTAAGTTATATGCGTCTGAGGCATTGAAATAGGCTAAAAAATGAGGCAGGGGAATGTTAGCATGCTAACAGTTAGCATGTGTCAAGTACCTAGTTATATGCGTCTGAGGCGTTGAAATAGGCTAAAAAATGAGGCAGGGGAATGTTAGCATGCTAACAGTTAACATGTGTCAAGTACCAAGTTATAAGCGTCTGAAGCGTTGAAATAGGCTAAAAAATGAGGCATGGGAATGTTAGCATGCTAACAGTTAGCATGTGTCAAGTACCAAGTTATATGCGTTGTTATAGGGCGTTGAAATAGGCTGAAAAATGAGGCATGGGAATGTTAGCATGCTAACAGTTAGCGTTTGTCAATTACCAAGTTATATGCGTCTGAGGCGTTGAAATAGGCTGAAAAATGAGGCAGGGAAGTGTTAGCATGCTAATAGTTAGCGTTTGTCATTTACCAAGTTATATGCGTCTGAGGCGTTAAAATAGGCTAAAAAATGAGGCAGGGGAATGTTAGCATGCTAACACTTAGCGTTTGTCATTTACTAAGTTATATGCGTCTGAGGCATTGAAATAGGCTAAAAAATGAGGCAGGGGAATGTTAGCATGCTAACAGTTAGCATGTGTCAAGTACCAAGTTATATGTGTCTGAGGCGTTGAAATAGGCTAAAAAATGAGGCAGGGAATCTTAGCATGCTAACAGTTAGCATGTGTCAAGTACCAAGTTATATGTGTCTGAGGCGTTGAAATAGGCTAAAAAATGAGGCAGGGGAATGTTAGCATGCTAACAGTTAGCATGTGTCAAGTACCAAGTTATATGTGTCTGAGGCGTTGAAATAGGCTAAAAAATGAGGCAGGGGAATCTTAGCATGCTAACAGTTAGCATGTGTCAAGTACCAAGTTATATGCGTCTGAGGGGTTGAAATAGGCTAAAGAATGAGGCATGGGAATGTTAGCATGCTAACAGTTAGCATGTGTCAAGTACCAAGTTATATGCGTCTGAGGCGTTGAAATAGGCTAAAAAATGAGGCATGGGAATGTTAGCATGCTAACAGTTAGCATGTGTCAAGTACCAGGTTATATGCGTCTGAGGTGTCTGGTGGCCAATACTACTCTAACGTTGATATTTTTAGTTAATTTAGCCATTTTTATGCTTGAAAATGCTTAATTTAGGGCAAAATTAGGTCAAAAATGCTTTGTTACCGATAACACAAAGTTGTCGTCAGTTAGTTTTGCAGGACTTATTGACTTAAGTATATTTCATGTACAAAATATAACAAAGTGGCCCTTGCAGCCTTCAATTTGTATTTAATCGGCCCCCCCATGGTTTAAAGAGATATTTCATCTATTCCGCATGTTAGTGCTTGGGTTGCAGGTTGAAAGTGAAAAAGGCAGCTGATGCTCCATCTGTGGTCAGTGCAGTAGCGCCTCCTGCTGGTTTCCCTGCAGAACGCATGTTCAGAGCTTAGTCCTGCAGTAAAGAACCACCTTTTCAAACAAAATGCATCAATACCATACAAAGTCAAACAAACAACAATGAAAGGTTGTTTTTAGAAAGCCACTTACTTGTTCTGCTAATGGATAAAGTATCATTTGTGTTACTTTGTGGAGTTATCTCCTTATATAAGACAAGAACTCATATACTTTGGTCTTTTTAAGCCTTCTAAATCGTAAAAATAACTCTAGCAAAAGTCAACTAACAATGGAGTCGCTCTATTCCGCCTGTAAAGTGCTCTAAAATACCTCCATTAAGGTTTTATACACACTGTAAGTATATATGTAGTATCTAGTAACATTCATAATAACATGTCATATTTACAAATTCTGATTAATTTAAGCGTACGGTGGCATATTAATTTCACAGACGCTCACTTTCCCTTATGTAAGACAAGAACACACGTGTTTTTCTTGTTTTTGTGCATTCTAAATCGTAAAAAAAACTATAGCAAAAGTCAGCTAACAATGGAGTCGCTCTATTCCGCCTGTAAAGCGCTTTAAAATACCTCCATTAAGGTTTTATATACACACTGTAAGTATATATGTAGTATCTAGTAACATTCATAATAACATGTCATATTTACATATTTTGATCATTTTAAGCATGCAGTGGCGTTTTTATTTCACAGACGCTCACTTTCCCTTATGTAAGACAAGAACGCATGTGTTTTTCTTGTTTTTGTGCATTCTAAATCGTAAATAAATGCTAGCAAAAGTCAGTTAATAATGGAGCTAACAGGAGTTGCTGCATTACGCCTATAAAGTGCTCTAAAAACATCAAA